>NW_002476398.1:0-113100 GCF_000189635.1 Tetrahymena thermophila SB210
TTTGGTTACTTACTCCAACATATTGAGTGTTATTTAAGGCTCTGATATATCCATTAGCATCTTAGCAAAAGTTAGATTTTAAGTTTAATAAATCTAAAATAAAAATGTTTAAATTTTTATTAAATATATAAAATAATTACTTGCCAGATAACCCTATTAATATGCAATATTGTCTTAAATAGCACACATTTTATTTTCTGAAATATATCCTAAGTACTTTTAGGACTGTATATATAATGCACATAACTGTTGGCTATTATTTTTACTAAGGCAAACATTATTAGCATCATTAAAGCAAGTATCTACTTAACTCGTTATCTAGTTATTTACCAAGCATTAAAGCTATATATCTCTTCCAATGTATTATTGAATTGAAAATTAATAACATTAACTATTTAAAATACAACCGTTTCCTATAGACCCATAATCTATTGTAATTTAACATTTTTAAGAAGCAGAATCATAACAAATTGAATTGGTTTTATTTGTACATCTATTAGATTTTAAATTATATTTATGGATATGAATAATCTACATATAAAGCCAAATATGTATTATTATTACCTCTAAGCAGAAGATGTATTGATAGCTAAACATTCTCCAGTAGAAGTTATACCTGCCTAACCCTGAGATCCATCTAGAAGAAAGCATCCTTTTCCATCACCATAATAGAAATAATTGGGATAAATTTTAAAACAGTGATTTGATTAACATTTCTTAAAGTCTATTTAAAAGCATAATTTGATTTTAATAATTTCTTCTTATAAAATTTAAATTACTTGGTGAGATTTAACCCCTTTCTAAACAGTAACCATTTTAATCTACTCCCTAAATTAATTTTGTAAGTATAAATATAATTAATAAATAATTTTACTGATGCAATGGTGTCTTACTCAGTTAACCAATAACACTAACCGTTATATAAACATGTATCTAAAGTTTCATACGCGCATTCAATTGCACGATATTATCGATCAATAGCACACTTTCCATTTTCTAGTTTTGATATTAATTTGCCATCAAAACCTATTTGCTTGCATTAATTACTCGAAATGCAATAACTTAAAAAACTTAAAGATTCTTTTCAAAAAAAAAAAAATTTTACCCTTAAGAGCAAAAATCTATTTGTTAATTTGGAAGAGTGTCAGCTTTTAGACACCTTTAATATTACATTTCTCTACCAGCATAAGGAGTTTATATCATCCTAATTATAAAATTATCATCCTAGCAGTAATTTTTATCCAAATTAGTGATAACTAAAAATTATTATAATAAAGATTTATCATTAAAATAAGTATTTCAAGTTTACTTTAAAATTATTTTTATTAAGAAGAAGTTGCTTAGTCTTTTTATGCACAAAAACCAGACGAATTTATAAAACCTAAGTATCCTCTTGACCAGTACCACCAGTAGTAATTTATGCATTATGATTAATCGCTTTTTTAACATATGTTTTAAGGATCATTCAAACAATTCTAAACTAATCCTGTGCTTGGCGTTTATTCTGAACTTAAACAATTAAAATTTGTATCTCTACCAACATACTAATACAAATTCATTTAATAGCAAGTTCCATGTAATTTGCAATAATTATTTCTAGATGATATATTGATTTATATGCATGTCTATGAGTAATAATCATAACATATATAATTAACCTAATCAGTACATCTATTTTCATATATTAAGTTTCAAATAAATGTATTTATAATTTTCAAAATATAATAAAAGTAAGAAAATCTTCTTCTTGAAATAATTTTTACCTTATTGCTGGATATTCGTTTAATCTTAAGCAAAATCCATCTTCTGTAATTCCAACTTAATAGATTGACCCATCTAAATATGCGCAGTAATTCTATTATGAATCCTTAAAATATTTGCAATGGTCTTATTAACATTTTCTCATACCTTTCAATTTAAAATGTTTATTAAAATTAAATAGATAATTTATATTACTATATGTTATTTAGCCTCTTTATAAGCAGTTTCCATTATTGTCTTATCCCTTATTATAAAATTTATTTTAAAAACAATATTATAAGAAATAAAAAAGTGTACTGAATATAGCAAATTCTAAGCAGATAACCAAAAACATTGCTAATTTAACATACATACATCCAAACTTTAATAAGCACATTCTATTGCTGTGGATGTTTAATCTAAACCACATTGTTAATTTGAAAGTTTAGCAATAAGTTTTTTATCAAAACCAACAGGTTAGCATTTATTATTTGCAATACAATATCTATATGTTAAAAAAATAATTTTTATGATTTCTTAAATTCTAAACTTACCCTTAAACACAAAATTCAATTTATGAGGACTATGATGTTTCTTACAGGCATAATTAGTTTACTGAATCTCTTCCAACATATGGAGGTAACAATTATTAAATTATAAATTAATTATCTTAGCAATATCCTTTGTTCAAATTAACAATAACTATTTTTTAATTTTAAAGTGTTGAACTATTTAAACCTACCGTAAATTATAAATTTACTTTAAAGAGCCTAATTGGAAGTTTGTTAACCTAATTAAGCACAAATTCCAGTACTTTGAATACACCCTAAATACTATGAAGATTTAGCATACAAGATACATTATTTCTTGTCACTTGTTAAGCAAATAGTTTAGGTATCATTAAAACATTTATCAATAGTACCACTTTAAGGAGTTTAATCTTAATAAAAGCATTTATAATTAGTATCTCTACCAATAAATATAGATGACATTGATTAACAATTACCTCCTTAAGAACATCCATTACCAACTAATCCATAATCCACAGTTTATTAACATACTAATTTAATACCATCAAAACAAACAATTGGCAATTAAGCACATCTAAATTTTCAATAGAAAATAATTATTAAAACATTTAGTTTTAAAAAATTAAATATGCCAAAAAATCAAAGTTTTGTTTTTAAAAAAGTAAAAAATATTTAAATTTTTAAATTCGTTGTTAAATAATGAATAAAAATATGAAGGGAGGAAGGTAAATTAAAATCATAGTAAAAATTAAAAAGAAAAAAAGGAAATTTTAGGTATTTAAAGATATTTGAACATTTTTAATATTTCACTCACTCCCTCCTCCTTTTTTCAAATATTTAAAATTTATAAAATAAATTAACTGTTTAGCAATTCCATTATTATAATCTAAGCAATTTTATGAAGAATCCGATCCAGCAAATCTTGGTTTACCATCCAAAAGAAAGCACCCAAATTATTAAGGTTAAGTTGAATATTTGCAATGATAATCTGCACACTTCAAAACACCTAATAAATAAATTATAAATGATAGAAATGTAATTAATTAAATGAATCCTACCTATAGAAACAGATTAATTCCTAGATAAACAGTTTCCATTTATGTCAACTCCCTTTTTTAGTATAGAAAATTTATTTTATTTTAATGGTAAATTTTATTTTATACCGAAAAATTTGTATCTGAACTAGATAACAAATTGCATGTGCCATTTTTTAAGCAGTAGTTATAAATTTTGATGGCACATTATATAGAGCCAGGTTGTTAAGCTTAAGTACAATAACCGTTTTATAATTTAGCTATTAATACTCCATCAAATCCAATCGTTTTGCAACTATTATTTGCAATACAGTAACTGCATAAATTAATATAATTAATTTAATTTTCATTTGATAATTATTTTACTCATTTGCACATAATTCAACATTTTGGTATGATGTTTAATCAGCTTTTAGGCACCTTGAATATTACTAATCTCTTCCTGCATATACAGGAAGTATAAGCTAAATTGTGTACGAATCATCTTAACAATAATTTTGATTCAAGTTGATAATACCTTATTTTAAATATAATAAATATAATTTTAAATTGAGTATCAATAAATTTACTATTAAAACCACTCGTTGATATTTTAGCACCAATTTATGCACAAATTCCTGTACTAGAAATTTTTCCTAAATATGTAGAATCACCTAAATAGTAAACACAGGTCAAAAGATTACTTGTTTTGCATATATAAGTAGAATCATAGCAATTTATTAATCCATACGAACTTTACTATAAGTTTTGTAAGCACTAATATTTATTATCTCTACCAACATATTAGTTATATGACATTTAATAGCAAATTCCATTTAAAATACAAATATTATTGAATGTAGAATTTGAATTAATTCTAGTACATTTCGAGGTATAATAATCCTTACAAATATCAAATGAATTATAACAACTATTATTAATTTAATAAATTTTAATAAGTTTAAATTAATTAAAGAATCAGAAATATCTATAAATATAAACTTTAACCCCTCTTAAAAAGGTGTAAGTTAAAATTTTTCTAATAGACTTATTATAAAAATAAAGATAGGAAGGTTGTTTAATTAATTTTATTATTTAGAGTTTTTGTAAAAATAGAATTGTTTAAATATTCTTTTAAGGTTTTCATTAAAATATTTTATAATTTTAAATATATGTTCTTAAATAATATATTAGATAAATTTAATGTAATAAATATTTTTACATAAATATTTCTACTTATTTAAATGAACTTTAAATATTCAAAGATAAATAAATGTTCCTGAAAAAATCAAAAAATCAAAAATTATTTTACCTAGATGCAGCTATACTAGAATCAGTACAATTACCATTATTGTCTATTCCAATTGCACTCTCAGATCCATCTAAAGGAAAGCAACCTCTTGCTCCAGATCCAGATTATTATTTAATGCAATAACCTTAGACACATGATTCCAAATCTGTTTTATTTAATATAAATAAAATTATTTTAAATATAAGAGAAATATAGATTTAATTAATAAAAAGTAATACCATTATAATATTAATTTGCTGCAGCACAATTTTAATTATTTAATTTAGCAGGACTTTAAGAAGACATTTAAACACAAGAAAAACCTTTCAAACAATACCTAAAAGATTAAAATTAATTTATGGAAATAAATTAGTGTTTTTTATTGATATAAAATGCGTCTACTATGAAGAGCAAGAATTTAGTTATAAAATAAATGGATATTTTTTGTTTTTGATCTAAATTAGACAAAATCCTTCTTAGCTAATTCCCTTTTTAATAAAGAACAACTAAATTACATTAAGATTAAATATTTAAAAATCTATACGTATATCTAAGGATTATTCGTTCCATCAAATTTCAAACAACTTTTTTATTAATCTTCTTAAAAAATACAATATTACGGCTTGCAATTTATCAAAGTTTCTTTTGGAAAATATTATCCTTGATAAATGCACTAATTATCACCAGTCTTACCCTTAATTAAAGATGTTTAAATTTTTAAAATATCATGATTGAAAATATGTTTCAAAATTACAACAATGTTGGAATTCGAATAATTTATACAAGAGTACTAGTCTTAAGAGTTTTTTATTTGGCATACGCTTTCATTACAATATACTTTGTGAAGATACAATTCATTTTAAAAGACACAAAATCCAAGAGAAGTAATTCCCTGTTTAATAAAATCAAGCTATTAAGAAAAGTTACATCAAATTAATTTAATTACATCCACTTGATTTAGATCTAAGCATTTATTTTTACCCACTAAATAACAGGATGTTCTATTTCGTATAATTCTTAATTAAGAAATAAAAGATATTTTTTATTAAAAGTTGATTTTACTCTTATTTACACCTTCTAAATTATCCACCTTCTAAATAATTGCACAAAAATAATACTGATACATTTTATTTTGCTTGACCTAATTTAATTTGACCATACAAATCCTAACAGAAGCCTTTCTTAATATATTTCAATTCTATTAATATAAAAAAGAAAAAATTAGTGATTATGCTTGGTATTACAGTTCAAAAAAAAAAATAGGAAAATGTCAATTTTACTTTGAGGTGAATTAAAATTAGATGTAAATTCATTCAGACCTATACAGATATTTTCTGAATCTAATATAGCTACTATGTGATTACTATTTTAAACTTTTATACAGCTTTTTCTATCTTAAGATATACAAACAGGTTCATAATCACTTTTACAAAAGTCAATTAAGTCATATTTAATAGCGTCAATTACACAATATCCATAGCGCTTTTCTTTTCCAATGTATTCTTTACCATCAACCAACTTACATTATTACTTTTTTTGGTCAAAGCATTAATTTTAATGATTGCAACTACATATGATGAAGGATAAATATTAGCTTAATAGTATTGCTAATAAATAGAGTTTCATAGATATTAAACAGACTATTTAATTAAGTTTTAGAAAATATTAAAATATAATCAAAGTAATTAAATAAGTCATACAATTAACTAAAGAAAGAAACAAAATATTATTTATTAATTTACTTAACTAAAGTAAAGCTAATTTAAATAAAAGTATTGTAAGCCAACTTCTAAGTATATTTATTTATTTATTTTTTGTTGTTAATATATTTTTTGAAATTATATACGTAATTTGTTTTTAGCGTACGTCATATAAATTATTTTTAAAAGATATTTTCGAAAAATAATAAGGCTAAAATTTAATATAAAAAAGTGATTTTCGTTTGGGCTTAACTTATGAGGACTTACAGTAAGTAATATGTAATTTTTTTAACTCTGATTTTTAGAATATTTAATTAAATTTAAGTACTTTTTATAGTTAGAATTTACTAAAATTAACTATCTATTGAAAAGGTATTTATTTTTTTTATTGCACCATATTTTTGGTATCTAGTTAATTTAACTCTTTATTTGATAAAAATTTTATCACCTTAATATTAATAGAATTGTGCAAACTAAATTATACTTTTAGAATATTTTCTTTTCAATAATACTATATCCTATAAACTCATTTATACTGTAAAAATAAACTCCAGAAAATTAGTTTCCCCATCATAAATTTTATATTAATAAATGGCTCCATTATTAAAGTTATCATTATCATAATTCTCAATATTTTTTAATGCTGATTAATTTATTTTTAGCCTCGGCCTTGACTTTGATAGAATATTATTTATCATTTTTAGAATTGGCTAAGATGAATAGATATGAAAAAAATCTATGTATTTTAACTAATTACTTTTTTTAATAAATATTAATAATTATTTCCAAATTTATCTATAAAAATTTAATTTTAATGTGTGTACATAAATTAGACACTACTCTATTTTAAAAACATTAATAAATCTCTTCATGCTTTTATTTATTTATTTATTTATTTATTTATTTATTTATTTATTTTTAATTTTCAAATCTGGTTATTTTTTTTATAATTCACTTTTATTTAAACAATGTGGTTGTAAGAATCAGCTTTGAAATCTTGATAAAGCTGAAATAAGCATATATACTGTATACTACTCTCTATATTAAGATCCTCCCCTACTATAAGACCCCATATTTTTTTGGAAAGATAAAGACCCCCTTTTTTCTAAATTAGGCGATGTGGTGGGGGGTCTTATTATAGGAAGTTTACAGTATTTTTATTGTGGATTATCCAAAAGAAATTAATAATTATTGAAATTATGACTGCTTCAATATGTAGTTTTAATTAATTAAAAATAATAAATTAAGTATTATACAAAAATAACAATCAACTAAAAAACTATAAAATCAAATTTTAATTTCAAACTTTCATTTTTATTAAAATATTTTAAATGAAATAAATAAATTTATTGAAATTGATCATATTTTTATTTTTAAATAATATTTTTAAAAATAAATAATAAATAAAATAGATCAAAATAATTCTAGTTTTTAAAAAATTATTTATTAAATCAATATTGTTAATGACTATTTAATTTTTAAAAATTATTCAAAGTAATAAAATAAAATAATCAGTATTTTACTTAATTTTTATTATTTTTGATTACTATCAAAATTAGAAAGCCTTAAATATCTTTTAATTCAAATCAAAAATTTATTTTTAAATTAATAAGAAAAGAGTCAAACAAATATTTTAAATAATTTTTATTTTATCGCATTTAAACATTTTTTAACTTCATAAATAAATTTAAATTAGAAATTTATTTTAATTTTAAAAAAGATTTTCTTGTGAAAACAAAACATTTTAAAAGTAAATCATAAAAACAAAGTTAATTAAAAAAAAAATTATCTAAGGATATTATAACTTTACTATTTAAAATATAAAATTAAATTCACTATTCATTATTTTTAATACTAGTTTGTTTTTCTTTTAATTAAATAGTTTTATTTTAATAATATTTTCTCAATTGTATTTATGCTATTTCTCTTTTAAATTCAAAAACTTATTTTTTAAGTTTAATATTAAAAACAGCGTTTCTTAATATTTCCCAAAATTATTGAGTTTTCTATCTCCTTTAAGCAAACTTATCTAAATTTAATAACTTTATAATTTATTCTAACTTATTTGACCTAGATATAGTATATTATAACATTTCACCTAATATTTATTTGAAATTAAAATTTAGTTTGAAGATTATTATTTAGAAGATCACTATAACTATGCATATTAAAGCAATAGTACACATTATTTAAATTTTTTAATATTCCAGTTTGAATTACATAGAATTAATGCAAAAGCATATTGCTGTTAAGTATTATATTCTAAAATCTGCTAAATTTAGCTTTTTGCTTTCATATGGTTAATCTATATTTATAAATTTATAAAGAAATATTAAAAGAATTTATTTTATTTTAAATAAGACTAATTTATCTATTAAATATATAATTTATATAATCATTATTTTATAATAAAAATATAAAAATTTGAGATATTTAAAACTTCTTAAAGTAAATTAATTATTTCATGATTTTAAAAATAAAAATTCTTACATTTATAAATTATTAGGCTATATGATAGAGGCACTATTATTGATAGCACGATCTACAGCTAAGTCACTTAATAAGAAACTTAAAAAATAAAGAAAAGTAAATATTTGTAGCCAAGCCTAACAAAATCCCAGTAATAAAATTGCTGCTGATAATCTAAAGTAAAGAATCCATATAAAACTTAGTATTTAAACATTTTTATGAAAAATCTAGCTTTATAGATTCTATAAACAAATAAGCATATTAGGATTGATAATACTATTACAGTAATAACTAAATTTATATTTCCAAATATATTAGAAGTCATTTCATCACATGAAATTGATAAATACTCCATTATGAATCCTTTTTTGTCAAACTTTTAGCAATTAATCTATTTGTTATATTTTATAAAATTACATTCTTTTTAATTTTGAGAAATAATAAATGAATTACTGATCTAAATATTTTCGATAGAATTGAGTTATATGAAAAATAAACAAAAATACTTAAAGAAATCAGAATATCTTGTAAGTAATTTTGATAATTAAACTTAATTCTTAAAAGCATATAAAATATTATTATGCAGGATATAATAGCAAAGTAAGTTCCCAATAAAAAGTAAATTCCTTTGTAGATTATACTGGTTCCAGAGAATTTTTATTCTAAAAAACACTCGGATATCCTTATTTAATCTGTAAAAAGATTACCAATATCAATAAAAATATATGAAAAAGTATTAGGGATGTAGCAATCATACCAAAACATAATTCCTATAATAGATGATTAATAAACTAAAAATTTAATAGTCCTTGCAATACTTTAATCATTAAAACCATAGTACTTTTTACTAAGGATAGTAAGCACCTTCTTGGTTAACTTTAAATGAACTTAAATTTGTATGTAATAAGTCAAGAAAATCATTAAAATAAAGGCAATAAGTGATATCATTAAAGGATAAGCTATTTCTGCAAAAGTTGTTTGGCTACATCTTTATTTTTATTTAAAATATTAAAACAATTATCAAAATAGTAAATTACCTTTGACATTTTAAATCCAAATTCATGAAATAACTATCTCCCCAATGTTAACCATTCCTATCACAATCTTCACAAAGTGCTCCAATATATCCTAATTAAATCATATTATAAATGTATTTATTCAATTTAATAAATTTACCTTCTTTGCAATAATAATTTAAGTCAGTACTTTAGATTTTTAACAAACTCCTTTTTTTAAATTTCTTATATAGCTAAATATCACCAACACAATTTTTACAAGGAAATAAAACAATAGATTTTTAACTTACTCTCCATAAATTAGAGGGTAAAAGGATTTTATCTCTAAAGCATTTAGCTTAGGGGCTTGGACATATTTAACATGTATCTGAAACCTAAAAGCTATAGGAACCATCTTAGCAATCATAACATAAGTCAAATTTTTCTTGAAACTTTTTTGGTATTTATCCTGGTAAACAAACTTAAACCATCTGAATATTAATAATTAGTTGATAAGAATCATATCCTATTATAATTTCATCTTTGTTAAAAACTGGAATTTAAATTAAATCACTTGTTATAGATAATAATAATTATTATTTTGAGTATCCGTAAACCTGAATTTACTAAGTTAAATTGAAAATCCCATTTTTATGAGCAATTTTATTTTAATTCAAAAAACCGCTTCCTTAAGTAATATTTATTGAAAGGAAACTATCTTAAGGAATGTTTTAAATATAATTATTTTAATCGTCACATAAAGCCAATAATATTTCATCCTAATTATTTTATTTAAATAATATTTATTTAACAAATACTTAATAAGCTAAACAATAAATCTTTGAAATAATCTATTATGAAAATTGATTATTAAAAATAACTTTTCTTTAATATTTTTCCCCCAATAATAAGTGGTAGGATGAGTATATTTTAGTCGTTTTTGATTTTTTTCTAGATATTTGTTAAAAAAATATAAATTAAAAATAAAATGAATATTTACTCTTAAAGTGCCACCTTGATGATTTTGAATATTTATATATTGAGTATCAGTCAATTATGTTTTATTAACAGTAATAATAAATTTAGTTGGTGAAGTTTAAATATTTTCTCCATATTAATAACCTTTGTTATCTTTATATGTATTATTAGTATATTTATTAACTCTTTATCCTGTTGTTGAAGCTAAAACTCCTCCAAATTTTGCTTTGTTATTAGAAAAAGTACAATTTTAAAGGTTGATTAAATTAGTTAAAATATTTTTTTTTGTATTTTCTAAAAATAGTGCTCCACCATATTACCTAGCAGTATTAGTATCAAAAAGAGTCTAATATATAAATACTGTTGATTCTTTTATGTACAAGGCTCCTCCATTGACATTAGCTATATTATGGGAGAATGTAGAATTGCTAATAACCAATTTATCTTAAAAGCTTTATAAAAGTTTGGATAGATTATATATGTATTATTTATTTTGTTATAACTATAAGCTAGATCCATACTGTGCTAAGTTATTTTAAAATGTTGAATTTTACATATCTAATTTAGAAGATAAAATTTCAATTATTCCTAAATTGCACTGTAAACATTTATTTTAATTTACTGTAAGATTAAAAACTAAACAGTTTTAGCTATGAAAACTTGCTAGGTTTGATACACGATTGTCTTGATGCGATAAGTCTTCAATGATATTTTGGTTATTTAAAATTTAAGTGTGCTATATTTAAATATTTTTAACATTGTTCACATTTATTAATTTGCCATAGAATACACTTTTTTCATAAATGTTATTTATATCTAAGTAATTTAAAACATTTTAAATGCTGAACATTTAAGAAAAAATTATGCCTTTAAAGTATTTTAGTACATTTGAATCTTTAAATTTATAGGGGACTATCTAAAATCTAGATTAAAAAAACTAGACATTTCTTACATCCTTTATGAAAATCTGAGAAGAACTCAATTATTAAATATTTAATAATGTATATTAACTTAGCAAATTTGCTATATTTTCAACAGTACTTATGGTGTTTTGAATTTAATTATTTACTTTTGTTTTTGATATTACAACTTCAGATTAAAAATCAGAGCTACTTTAAATATTAATGCTACTACCTTAGCATGATAAATTATCAAAGAAAAAGCTCTCTTAAATTATGAAAGCATTTTATTGATTTGATGATTAAATATTTATGGCTCCGCCACTAAACAAAGCTAGATTTTTAGAAAAGATAGACTTAAATACCAATACATCTAAGCTTTCAGACATAAATCCATCTAAATAAAAAGCACCTCCTTTCGTTTCTTGATCATTGTTACTGTATGCCTTATTGTTAATAAAAGTGCTATTAATTAGATTTAATGTTCCTTTACCTTGCATTATTAAGTAAAATGCTCCTCCATTTAAAGCATTTCCATTAATAAAAATGGATTTTTTAATAATTAGTTTTTAGCTTGTAATCTTAAAAAATCCTCCATTTCTTACTGAATTATAGTTCTAATAGCCATTTGAATTAGTAAAATTACAAGATTTTAAAATCATCTATTAAACTGATCCTTCAATCCAATTAAATGGACTGCTTATATCTAAGTCTGCAAATGTTGAGTTTAAAATTGTTGCTTTTATCTAAAGACCCTGAAAGTAAAATCCTAGTGATATTTTGCCTAAACTTGTCTAAATTTTTATAAATATTTAAGAAAAATGTAAATTCATCATTTTTTATAAATTTTATAGAGTTATAAATAAATTTAGGAGGAGGGGTGGATTTCATACATTATTATTTAAAAATGAATGAAAACATATATTCTTCTATATGCTTCTATCAACTTAGAAACCTGCTAAGTGCACATCCCTCCCCCCTTAAATCCTCTAAATTTGAAAAGATTTTATTTAATGTTGAAATTTTACCTTATTATTTAAGACTTACGACTTAAAAAATGAAAAAGTAACATTTTAAACTGTTAAGCTAATTTATTGTTTTGAATATAAAGAAAAAATGGTAACATCATTTGTATATCTTTTCAGTAGTAGAGTAGATTAAGTACTAAATAAATTTGTTACTGTAATTTAAAAGTCTTTTTGCAAATAATTATTTAAGCTATTTTCTATTTAAAATATGTTTTTCTAAAAATAAATTCCCTCTAATTTAATATTTTTGATGTTAATTTAATTTTTTGTCTATCTTAAGTAGCATATCTAAGCAGCAAAATATTATGAACTAGTTTGATATTAATATACTTATTGCAAAAGTATGTTTCTAACACTGTCAGTAGAGATAAATAAAAATTATTAGTTGTCAACTATGGTAAGATTTTGTATCTAAACAAAATTTTATTGATTAAATTGCACTATAACTTAAGTATAATTGGAAGAAAATTAATTTCTTAATATGTTTATCCCATGAATACTGCTATTACGATTTTGTTATGTTTGAAAGAATAAAAATAAATAACTATCAGAGTTGACCTTGTTATCTATAATGTCGATGCCAGAAAATGAAGAACTTTGATTTTAATCTTTAAAATAGTTATCATATTATTATAAAAAGCTGTAGTTAGTAATTGTATTAGATATGATTTAAATTTATGTTAACATGAATGTATTAGCGGCGATTAGAGGTAATACTGCTTATTTTTGGGTTTATTAGAATGTACAATTATTGAAAGTTAAGTTATCAATCTACAAAAAATCCAAGAAATCAGAATTTAGTATTGTAGATCCATGAAGAAAGCTACTGTTTAAGAATATTATATTATTTAGTAAGATACCAATATATTGGTCTACTAATAGATTCTACTTCATATCTAATAGTAAAGATTACTAGTCAAATAATGATTAATTTACAAATAAATTTGTAATATCTATTGTAATATTCATGCTGTTCGTTGATATTAACTTAGATTATTAAAACAAAACCTATTTATAAAATTTTAATAAAATTAATTACCTTAATTCTTAATTCTTATCTAATAGTAAAGATTTTTAATAAAAATCGAAGTAAAAAAATAAATCAAAAATTTTGAAATAAAAAACTTACATTATTTAATTTAACTTAATTCATCTTAAGGTATATAGAAGAATTCTAAGTATTGTTTATATTTATTAATGATGTTGATTCGAAGATTTGGATATTCTGGAAAACTACTTGTTCTAATTTTACTTTCGTCTATTATATTGTTTATAAATTAAATGTCATGAATTAAATACTTTATATCAATTATTATATTTGTAAAAATTAACAATTAAATAGCTAAATATTTGTTAATGCTTTATCAACTAAAATGAGACCTAATTTAGCGTCGTTCCTTTGCTGTAAGAAAATTATATTTTTTATATAAATTTAATCAAACCCTTAAACAGTAAAAGCATCCAATTAATAAAATTTTAAAACAGAATTCTAATTTAAAGTTGTAATATTTAAAGAAGTAGACAAAGCTCTAATACTATCCTTTATATTAATACTGAATTTTTAAGGTCTATAATCATAGCAACTACCATCTACAAATATTAATTGTACTTCTAACTCTTTTACTTAGAGTTCATTATAGTATATAATTGCTTAGTTATATTCTATCTCATTTATTAAAAATTAATTCAGATCTATTTCATTAAGTCTACTGAAATTTATAGGATTCTGCAGTGAACCATCTCCTAATCTTGTACTCAAATCTAAACATTAAGCATATATAACTTTTTATTTTTTATAATAGCATCCTTGCTCAGATTTATTGCATAAATAACACTTTCTTCTTGATTTATCATATGTTATCTAGTAATTCTGTAGTACATAGCTTTAATCTAGACTCTATTTGCATGAAAGGCATTAAGCATCATATATAAATAGTGGATTGATGCTTACATCACTATTATTTACACAAGTCTCACAGCTTTTAAAAAAAAATTAAATAAATTAAAAAAAAACAATATTTTATAATTATTAATATGTACAGTATGGGACAGATCTAACAATCATTTCCAGAAGAAGTAAGACTAATCATAGTTTTAGGATTAGGTATATAATTTTATTTGAAATAAAGAATTCCAATAAAATAAGAAAGTTAATTTAACTCAGCTATAAGCTTGTCATAATTGCATTATACGCACTAAGGCTAATTATTTATTAAAATACATAAATTGCAGTTTGGTCCACATTGAATTTTTATGCATTTTTTTTACTGTTAATCGAATTAATATCCTTTTTAACACTCAGTACAGTATAACTGATAGTCATTTTAATAATAATTTAACCTTTAATTTACAGTAAATTATGTTCTTTTATAAACTAACTCGGAGGTGAAATTGTAATATCTATAACCTATTTCATAAAAATAAAATAATTAAGTATCTAGTATCTAATTTTATATAATTTACCTTCGTAGCACTTTGCACATCCAGTTGGGCATTATATACAAGAAAATATTGAAGGTATACTATATTAGTCTATGCATTTAGTACATTAATAAATCTAATAGAATGGGCTAGGATTTTGTGGATCTTAATACTTATAACATTCCTAGCATCCTACAATCTTTTTAAAAATAATTAAAAATAAATTTAAATTATTTATAAAAAAATTTTACATTTCTTGAACAAATATCATCTTAGCAAGCACCAGGGTTCACAACTTAGTTAAGAATTTATCCTGAATTACAAAATTAACATTAAATTTTATTCAAAGGAGAATAACAACTTTCGCATCTATTATCTGAAATTTGTTACTAACATCCATCCAAACAACTACTTGCATCGCCAGATAATATATAACCATCTACACACTGTTTGCATATTTAATTTGCAATTGTAGAATTTTATGTAAAGGACCATATATATAGTGTAAGATCATAACTTTATGCTATTTAAAAAGTTGTATATCTACAATTTTAAATTTCTTTCTAGCAAAATTGACCTTTTTTTAGTAAATATTTAAGAAATATTAATAAAGTTTGCATTAAATTACCGTCATATCCAACTACGTATCCTTATGGGCATTAGATACATTTTTTAATAAAATTCTGTGTAGAAAATTCATAATAAGATAGATATTATAATTATCTAATATTATAGTTCAACACTGTCTTATAATTTTCTATTTTGTTAAAAAATAAATAAATAAATTAAGTCTATTTTAATATTTTGAAAAAATAAGGTTATTTTTAAAAATATTTAATTCATTTGTTAAGTAAAAACCAAAATAAAAAATAAATAATATTAATTTTTCTATTTTAGAAGGGGTGAATTAAAAAAAATTTTTTTTATTATTTTAATTAAATGTTTCTTAGGTTAAAAAATAAAATTATAAAAGACTATCAAAAAATAAAGGAAAATTTATAAAAATGATTATAGATAAAAAATCAGTAATAAATAAAGATATTTTTTTACCATATTAGCAATAAAGACAATTAATACCACAATTATCACATGATTGTAGATTGTAGGAAACCAAATAATATTGGCTACACTTTAAGCAAATTGTCACAAAATAATAATACTTTTATTGATTTTTTTCAATTTAAGATTTAGGTATCACTTTTCCTGAAATAAAAGTTGCGTATTAGCAATTTATGCAAAAATCTGGGCATTTTTGACAACTTCCATTATCATCATTAATATAATAATCCTAACATTAAAGGCACATTACTTTTGAATCAGAAATTTAAACACAGGACAAGCAACCTGTAGGACCTTTTTTTAAAAATAAACTTAAAATTAATTTTTTAAAATCTTATAGAATTTACATAATCTTGATCTATGAAAATATAACTAATAAGGAGCTTATGTTGTGCTAATTGGTGAGATGATATAATTTTATGCAGCATATTTTTATGATGTAATTTGTAGAAGATTATCTAACTTAACTATAAAGTTTTAACAATTTCTATACTTTGATGAAATCTAATTCCTATTTTAAAAAGGTATTTATTTATCAAATATGAAAGGAGATGTAAAAAAGAAATATGAATACCATGTACCATATTCTGAAGAGCAATCTAAACATGAATAAGTTGGTATTTAATTATAATAAATCTTCAAAGTATTATCTTAAATTATTTATTTTTAACATTAAATACAAAACTATTAATTTGATGTATCCTAATACAAAAAGAATCCTTCAATACATTATGTACAGAAATTAGGAGAATTGCAAGAAAAACATCTTTTTTTTAAAGTAAATAAAATAAATTTTAATTTTAAAGCAATTTTTAAATTATACCCTTTTGGGCACTTAAGGGAAGGAATAGACTAACAATAATCTTAATCATAGCAATCTTGTTTCACATAAATTAGCTACATATTAAAAAATAGTTGTGAGCTTGATAATAATGCTTTTTCTTCTATGCTAAAGCATTATTAGTTTCCTGGGTTAAAATAATAATTTGCACACATTAAACACTGATTTTTAACAACTGTAGTGTCTTAGCAAAAACCTTTATTATTCATGCAATTCATGTTTCCTTAGCTATTTGGAGTATTGAGGTCTTAAATTTAACATGTTTTTAATTTGGGTACATAAACAAAACATTAATTTCCTTTTAAAATTTTTAGTAAATCTTAAGAGCCAAAGCACATATTGTTAAATTTGCAATAATTTTCTGGGCATATATCACATTAGCCTGAATTTAAGTATTAGCATATTCCTTTTTGGTTTTAAATGAAAATATTTTCTGAATGTACTTAAATTTAATGAAGTATAAAATAAATATCTCTTAAATGATTAGTTACCATTTATGTCTTTACAAAATAAAGCTGGAGGCTATTGAAGATCAATACATGTTCCAGAGTTTTAATTTGTTAAGCATTAGCTAACTTAACAATATACACATGATCCATTTTTTGCACACATACCATTTTTTCCTAGACAATAACCTTGTTTAATATCTTAGATTTTGCAAGACTGACTAACAGGGTCTATGCAATATTTTTCATAAGCACACATTATCTAACATTCAATAATAATAAAATTGTTGTTAATTAATAAATTAAATAAATAAATAATCTACAGCAACGGTCTCTCCTTCTTTCAAGCAATGCTATGTATCGATCTATATACCTTTGTTTGATTTAGATTAATATAAATATTAATTAATCAGAATTTTATTTAAATTAAAAAAATATTTGGATTTAAATAAAAGTTAATATTATTTTATATATCTTTATTTTAATAAATTACCAATAGTATTTGGATTTGAATAATCTAATTAATAGCAAGAAGCTAGTTGATTTTAAGGATTTATAATCAAGCAGAATCTATAATTATATGTAAAATAAGTATATCAAGCATAATTAATTAATTACTCATTCAAAAAAAATATTTTGTGTTAAAAGTTACCCTTCTTTATAACAATTAGAAGCTCCATATTAACCTTCAATTTACTCTGGTAAGCATTTTTAAGTTTAATTTTCTTTACCAGGAAATTTATTTGATAAAGGTACACATGCCCCATTTAATATACAAAAATCGGGTTGACAATAATTTGCTATAAGTTCACCCTATTATAAACATTATTAATTGACTAAACTTCTTCCTATCTTATTATCATCATTCATCAAAACACACTTATAACCATCATTTGGATTAATACAGTATAAACCATAAAGACAACCCATACTATTTGCTATTATAATTTTTAAGTTTAAGTAAAGGTTATTTAACTTTTTAAATTAAAATAATATACGCATATTTATATCCTAACATGTTTAATTAATGTTTTTAGCCTTATATATTAAATTAGGAAATTAAAGATCCTTTTCTTAAAGTAATTAGCATTTCTATTTTCCTCCTCTTTTATTTATCAACAAAAAATGAAATAAAATAATTTTTTCAATTAAGATTTATTAAAATTACCCAAGATCGAGAATACAATATATCATATCAAAACATTCAACTATTTCTATAATTATTTAAATACTATGTACAAAATTTAATTAAAAATTAATTTTACATGTTGAAGTTTATTAATCTTTCAATACACAATCTCCATTAATGTCTCTTCCTACAACTTAATTGCCAAAAGCTAATTGGCCCAAAGAAAAACAAAAATCTAAATTTTTAGGATCACTATATTTACAGCTCCCTTTGACACAAATGTCTATATTATCTCCTTTAAATTAACTGGGATCTATATAAGATAAGCAAACACCTGTTCCTTTTTATCTGGCAAATCTATTATTTTTAAATGACAGAAGCAAGGATTAGCATGCATTACCAAATTTATCGTTAAGGCAGAATTAACCTGGGCTACATCTTACTGCATTTGGTAAATCTTGCTGAAGGCAATTACCTTTGCTATCTATTCCAGCTCTATTTATATCTCCATCTAATTCAAAGCATCCTTGTTATGATGGATTGTTTGGGTTTTATTATAAGCAATAACTTTCTGAGCATTATAATATTTCTAAACAAAAATAATTTTAATTATTTGTTCTTTTATCATAAAAAATTATTACGTGAGTAATAATATCTTTCTGAATGAGCACATTAAAAGTTATCCAAAACTCCCTATTAAAATTAATGTTTTATTGAATATCTTTTATAAAATGAATTATTAATACAGCCTAAGCAGGATTTGTGTCGTTTATTTATACACAGTTTTTGGTAGATAAATCTATGCAGTAATTTGCTGCACACTCAACGCTTATTCCTTCTCCCTTCTTCAAACATTAATAATATTTATCTCTCCCAACATATTATTGGTCATACGCCTTGCATGCATTTTCAACTATGCAAAAACTTTTTATAAATTTATTTGAGTTAGAAAATTTAATTGAAATTTATATATATTCTCTCTTATATTTGTACTATTATCCACTCAAAATACCGAATTTAAAATTAAAGATAAATATAAAAAATAAACTACTTTAAGTAAGTATCTATTTTTTCCCCCCCATTAAAAAGATAGATATAATTTTTTTAAAGTGGTTTTTAAACGAGGGAATTGATGAATGAGTTATGATGAAATATCATTTTTTTAAAATGATGATACAATAATTAATATAATCCAATAATATTCATAATATTACCCTGTATAGCATTAAATGATAGATTTGCTTGGAGTTTTTCCAGATTCTAGACAAAGATATTGAGAAGAATCAACTCCGACATATTATTTTCCATCAAGCCTTCTAATATATCCTTACTAATCTTGGCAATAATTGTTTCTTAAGTTTACCAGATCTTTAAAATTAATAAATAATATTATTATTATTTTTAAGTAAAATAATGTAAGATACCAACTAATTATCCTTAATTTGTTTATTAATTTTCAACAGCGCACTACTTATTTTAGACTATATATCCGAGATATAAAGAAGTCCTTGGATAAACAACACAAAATTTTAATGATGAATAAACAGCCATGCATATATTTTAATTATCATTGTAACAAGTATCTAAATTATTAGTAGCTTCTTAATCACTTAAACAAATAAGTGACGTATCTCTCCCAATAAATTAACCAAGATTAATTTAATAGCAATAACCACTGTAATAACATCCATTACCAGTAGAGCCAAAATTTATAGTTTATTAGCAAGTATTTTTTTGAAAATCTAAACATACTTAACTGGACAAAGCACACCTTTAAAATATTGATGATAATATTGTTTAATAATTATCCTTGAACCAAAAATCATTAAGTTTCGTGTGTTAAAATATTCATATAATTTTTTCCAATAAATATATTATTTTACCTCACTGGCGTAGATACACCATAGTCCAAACACATTCCATTTGAATCTATACCAGCAGCTCCTTAGGTACCATCAAGATAAAAGCATCCAAAAGAGTTTAAGAGTAGTTTTTTTTGATAGCAATGATTAACTGAACACTTTTTCCAATCTATAATAAAGTTTTAGGTATTAAATTTTTATATAAATAGAATTTTACTTTAGTAATATTTCCCTCTTTATAAGCAATTTCCATAATAATCAATTCCCTATAATAATTATTTATACAGATTAAAAAAATTAACCAAAGAATTTTACTGAAGTTTAGATATTTTAATCACTTAAATTGTAGCAAATTGAGTTATAAATACAATAATCTTAATCATAGGCGCATTCTATGGCTGAACTTTACTAAACTAAGCCACAATATTAATTTGAAAGCTTAGAGACATTCTTTGAATCGAATCCAATTTTTTAACAACTATTATTCGATATACAGTATCTATATATATTTAATAATAAATTTCTTTAAATATTTGCTTCTATTTTATTAATAAATATACCCTTAAATACAAGACTCAATGTATGGAGACTAATCAGATTATTTCAGGCATCTATTATAATTATAGCTATCTAATCTGCCATAATATGGAGGTAATATTTTTTAGATAACATAACTATCATCCTAACAAAAATTGGGATTCAAATTAGTAATCGCTTTTTAAAAATATTTGTAATAAATAAATGAGTAATTTAAATAATTATTACTTTAAAATTATGGTTAAGATGTATATGTTTGATAACCTTCTTATGCACAATATCCTGATGAATTTATGTACCCTAAGTAAGTAAAGTAAGTAGGAATCTAATAATAGTATACACACATAGTTCCATCTCTTTTTTAGCATATATAACTAGGATTTTATAAACAGTTTTAGACATTTTAAGGTTAAAGAGATTATTCAGATTGTATACAATAGTAATATATGTCTCTTCCAATATACTACTATAAGCTGAATTCATAGCATTTGTTTGCTTGTTGACAATAATTTTAATAGCCTTATAAGTTGATACATATTTACGAAGAATTTAAATAGCAAATGTATGAAAAGTTGGTAGAGCATCTAATTAGTTAATTAATTTTATTTATTAATTTAATTAAGAAATCATTGATTTTTTAATTATTAAAAATTCATTTCATAGTAAATAAAAATATTGTTTATAAAAATAAGATTAAAAATATGATATTATTTAGTATGCAAATGTTTGAAAGTAAGTAACCCTTTTAATTTTGAATAATTTTAAAAAGTAAAAATCTATCTTTAAAAAAAAATAAAAAATAAAATTTTCTGGTTAGATAAATAGATTAATATTTAATTTATTGTTTTTACTTTTAAAATATTTCAAAAAAGTATTTTTATTTAAAATAGAAAATTGAAAAAATATTTGAATTTTGAAAAGACATTTTATAATAAAGAATTTCTTTAACTTTCAAAATAAAAAATATTAAGTCTAAATAATTATTTACCTATCAGCTTTTTATTCAAAATTTTGAACACAAAATCCTTATGAATCAATTCCAACTGCTTATTAACCATCCATCTTAATACATTTTGCATTATTAGCTTGACCATACATGCAGTAATCAGAAGCACATATTTATAAATCTGTTTTAGCGTAAAACAATTTTTCGAAAATATTTTAAACTTTTTAAAATTAGAATAAAAATAAATCTTTACTTTAGTAATATATATTAGAAGCAGCGCATAAACCATCTTTTCTAATACCCTTATATTTAAATATATATTATTAATATTTAAAAAAATAAATTAAAATATTAAATCTAATTTAGTTACACATACATCATAGTCTTGATTAAAAAAAATACGTATACAAACTCTAGGATTTTCTAGCAAGCAGACATTTCCTTCATAAAAACAAGAAATAGAAATTGGTTCATTATAATTTCCACAAGTTCCACCCATCTTAACTGCTGGGTAACTAGCACTCAATGGCATACATGTTTATTATGAAGTATCATAGCAATGCTTTCTAATTATTTTATCATTTTATTTTGAAATAGAAAATTAAATAAAAAAATTTATTCTACTAATCGGCGCAGAGTTGTAAATTTCTGTATTTAAGATAAAAATCCTATTTTTCTACTTTTTAAAAGATACATATTCCGTCAGAATCTTTTCCCTAAAAATTGTATTTTTAAAGACTAAAATCATTTTAAAATAAAATGCTTATACAATAATTTAAGGATGAATTGAATGATCCATTTTGACGCATGTTATTTATTTATCTTAAAAATAAATACAATAATGCGGTTTGCAAATGATTTATGCATCACTATGAAAATACTAATCTTGTAACACACATTCATTCTTATTTGCTTTGCCCTACAAATTATAGTATTTTTTTTAAATAGTAAAAGCGAATTCAAGTAAATTACATATATTTAAGGTGATTTATAATTTAAACAGGATTTTTGATATTATTTGTTTGTAAATTTACAATGAGAATCATTGCAGTAGATTTCCTATGAATAATTTTAATTTTCATCCACACAATAACCATCAATCGTAATTCCCTTAATTGATTATATTAAATTAAAATATAAATTTGTGATTAAAAATAATATTACGACTGCTTCTGATTAATTTAAACACCTATCTAATTAAATTGAAAAACAATATCCTTTACTTAATTTAATAACCTTGAATAAATAAATTATTTCAAATTAAATTCAATTTACTTTTCACCGCATTTCTGCTTTAATTATTTATCACAAAAATAATAAAAAGAAAATCTTTATTCAACTAAACCTTTTTATATTAAG
Source organism: Tetrahymena thermophila SB210 (assembly GCF_000189635.1). NCBI lineage: Eukaryota > Ciliophora > Oligohymenophorea > Hymenostomatida > Tetrahymenidae > Tetrahymena > Tetrahymena thermophila. Next base: position 23,244 of record NW_002476398.1, read on the forward strand.
CCATTGTAATCTTAACAAAATCCTAACTTAATATATTTCAGCACTATTAATACAAATATTTATTAATTTACAAATGGGCTTTTAAATTCAATAATAGGATTAAAATGACTCTATTTTTAAAGAATTTTTACATGAAGGTTTATTTTTATTTAAGATAATCTAGTTTAGTCTTACGCAGATGCTGTCCTCTTAGTTTATAGCAACTATGCTATTATTAGACTCTACTTTAATACACATTTTTCTATCATAAGTTATGCAGACATTATTTGATTCACTTAGACAAAAATCTATTTCATCATATAAAACTGAATCAATAACGCAAAATCCTGTCTTTTTCTCTCTTCCAATAAACTGTAAACCATCAATTTAAACACATCTTTTTTGAATAGGGTTTAAGCATTCTAATCTTCCTTAGCAAAAACAGCTGATTAGCTGAAAATATTAGCACAAAACCAATACAATTTGTATTAACATATTCTTCTGTAATTTGATTGATTTTTAATTTAATTTAATATTAATCTTTCAATTTTTTAAGATCAATTTTATATTAAATTAATATTTTTAGGTGGTTATTACTAATAAATTACATAGGTAATTAATATTTTTTATTCAATTGAAAGATATTTTTTATTTTTGTTTCATTTGCAAATTAGTGGTTTAGAAAACTTTATATTCATTTCCATTTCAATCCCAATTATCCTATTTAAGATTAAAATAAATAATAATATAATAATTTATAATATTTTAAGCAGATTAAAGAAATTAGTAATCATTTTTATTTATTGTTCATATTTAATTAGTATGAAAAGGCATTTATTTTTTTTATTTAACTCATATTTATTTTGGGTAACTATGGGCTAGTTAATTTAATTGTTTATCTGATAAAAATTTTTTCACTCTAATAGATTTGCACACCAAAATTATCCTTTTAGAATATTTTCCTTCATATCACTTTATCCTATAGATTTATTTAAACTGTAAAAATAAATTCCAGAATTGAATTTCCCCATAATAATTTTTAAAAATAATCCACTTTAACAAGAAAAATTTTCCATATAAATATTTCAAGACTACCATAAATTCTCTCTACCTGTTTCCTAAAGAATTTTGAATGTGTTCCCTTTTATTAATCTAATTCAATTAAGGTGTGTTTCTCCACATAAATATTACTTTGGTTTATTAATATAATGTCAGATATTTCTTCTTAATGCCAATTAAATGGATCATCTGATTTATATTCTATTGGTGATATTTAGAAATGAGATATTTGGATTTTTAGAAGCTAAAAGATATTTAAAGGGTTATAATTGAAATTTATTAATTGTTGATACAAAAACTAAACTTGTATTCAACACTAATAATGATTATCGCATCTTTACCCAATCAATCTTTCAATTCTAATCACATAGTTTTTTTTATTTTCTTTTTGCTCTATTGTAAGAATGCTGTTTCTTTCGCGCACATCACTCAATCTTATATTAAGAAATGATTCCATAATTAAAGTTATCATTCTCATAATTCTCAATATTTTATAATACTCATTAATTTGTTTTTAGCCTCTATTAAGTGAGAGGCATTGATTTTTATAGGGTATTATTTATCATTTTTAAAATTGGCTAAGATGTGATAAATATGAAAAAAAATCTAAGTAATTATAAGCTAATTACTATTTTTAATAAATATTAATAATAATTTCTAAATTTATTTATAAAAATTTAATTTAAATGTGTGTATATAAATTTGGCACTCATTACTCTATTTTAAAAATCTTAATATATCTCTGCATGCTTTTATTTAATTTTAATTTTAAAATATGACTATTTTTTAATAATATACTTTTATTTAAAGAGTGTGGTTGTAAGAATCAGCTTTGAAAAAAGCTGAAATAAGCATATACATTTTAAAGAAATAAATAAATTATTGAAATTATGATGCTTCAATATGTAATTTTAATTAATTAAAAAAAACAAATTGAGTATTATACAATAGTAATAATCCACTAAAAAATTAGCTGCAATTTAAATTTCAAACTTTGAATAAAATATTTAAAGAGATAAAATAAAATAATCAGTATTTTATTTAATTTTTATTATTTTTCATTATTATCAAAATAAGAAAGCCTTAATATATTTTAACTCTAATCAAAAATTTATTTTTAAATTAATAATAAAAGAATCAAACAAATATTTTAAAATAATTTTTATTTTATTGCATTTAAACATTGTTTAAAGTTCATAAATAAATTTAAATTTTAGTTAATATTAATAATTTTATTTTACTTTAAAAAAAATTTTTGTTTAAATTATAATTTTATTATTTAAAATATAAAATATAATTCACTATTCATTATTTTTAATACTTGATTGTTTTTCTTTTAATTAAATACTTTTATTTTAATAATATCATCTCAATTGTATTTATGATAATTCTCTGTTAATTTCAAAAACTTATTTTTTAAGTTTGATTTTAAAAGCAGCGTTTCTTAATCTTTCCCAAAGATATTGAGTTTTCCATCTTCTTTAAGCGAACTTATCTAATTAAATAGCTTTATAATTTATTCTAACTTATTTGACCTAGATATAAGATATTAAATTATTTCACCTAATATTTATTAAAAATTAAAATTTAATTTGAAGATTATTATTTAGAGGATTACTATAACTATGCACATTAAATCAACAGAACGCATTATTTGAATTGTTTAATATTCCTGTTTGAATTGCGTGTTATTAATGCAAAAGCATATTGCTGTTAAGTATTATATTCTAAAATCTGCTAAATTTAGCTTTTAGCTTTCAAATCTTCAAATTGTTAATCTATATTTATAAATTTATAAATAAATATTAAAAAGAATGTATTCTACTTTTATATTAGACTAATTATATATATTTATATAGTACCCTAGGGTACTACTGCCTTTTTCAAAGCTACTTACATGAATAATAATAAGATAGTTTTCTATTTATCTACACAAAAACCATCAAACGTAATTTCCTTAATTGGTTATATTAATTTAAGATATAAATTTGTGATTAAAAATAATATTACGATGGCTTCTGATTAATTTAAACACCTATCTAATTAAATTGAAAAACAATACTCCTTTCTTAATTTAATAACCATAAATAAATAAATAAATAATTTCAAATTAAATTCAATTTACTTTTAACCACATTTTTGCTTTATTTATTTATCACATAAATAATAAAAAGAAAATCTTTGTTCTACTAAACCTTTTTATATTAAGCCATTGTAATCTTAAAAAAATTCTAACTTAATTATATTTTAGCACTATTAATACAAATATTTATTATTTACAAAGAGCTTATATGATAAATAATAAGATTTAAATGACTATATTTTTGAAGAATTTTTACATGAAGGCTTATTTTAATTAAAGACAATCTAATTTAGTCTTACGCAGATGCTGTCCTCTTAGTTTATAGCAACTATGCTGTTATTAGACTCTACTTTAATACACATTTTTCTATCATAAGTTATGTAGACATTATTTGATTCACTTAGACAAAAATCGATTTCATCATATAAAACTGAGTCAATAACGCAAAATCCTCGCTTTTTCTCTCTTCCAATAAACTGTAAACCATCAATTTAAACACATATTTTTTGAATAGGGTTAAAGCATTCTAAACTTCCTTAACAAAAACAGCTGATTAGCTGAAAATATTAACACAAAATCAATACTATTTATATAAACATATTCCTCTGTTTTACAAAATAATTTGTTTGATTTTTAATTTAATATAAATCTTTCAATTTTTTTAAGATCAATTTTATTAAATTATTATTTTTGAGTGGTTATTACTAATAAATTACATAAATCAATTGAAAGATATTTTTTATTTTTGTTTCTTTTGCAAATTAATGTTTTAGAATATTTTATATTCACCTCGATTTCTGTTACCAGTAACCAGAATTTTAAATTATAAATTCCCATTTATTCTTTTTAAGATTAATATAAATAAATGATAAATTATAATATTTTAAGCTAATTAAAGAAATTTGTAATCATTTTTAGTATATTATTTTAATTTATTTATTTATCAATAATTTGTGGGCTTCAAATGTTTCTTCGAAATTTGATAATTCACTTATTATTCTCTTTGACTTATTCAGGATAGATTCACTTGAAAATTTTCTTTATTTTTTAGATATTTTGTATTTATTTTTGTTTTCAATCTAATATTATTAATGATATTGAATGTGAGCATCACAAACTAAATATTGAAGAAAATGAAAAATGTTTAGTTGAAATAATAATTGATGACATTTTAATAGAAAATGTTATGGTTTTGTAATATATTGAGTAAAAATATGAAATAATGACAAAAAAGTAAATGAGATAAGATACTTTAATATAATCTAAAAGGTTTTTTCAGGAGTATTTTTATGATGCCTAAAGTGCTGCCTTTAATTTAGTCTATGCAGGAAAGTCTGTTCCTAAAAATTAGTTCACTAAGACCATATTTTGAAAGAAGTTTAGTATGGGATTTTATTGTCAGTTGTAGATAAAAAAATAAGTACAACACTTTCTGATTTCATTTAGATTATTCAAATAAAGATAATTTTGCTCTTATAAATGATTTGGAAGACGAAGTTGCAGAAACATTTGATTGATTCTGATAAGACTTAACGAAAAAAATTTTTGTTTAGGAGTTTCAATGATAATATATTAAAAGCAGATAAAATATTATTCAAATTTTTACTTTAGAATATTTTATCAAATTATAAAAATATCTAAAAAATGATAATTTAATACATTTCAAAACTACTTATTTAGACATATTGTATTGGAATAAATAGTAAATGGCTTAATTTATTTGTATAGCATTTATAAAAAATAATAATAAGTAAAATATGCTGGAGGTTATCAATATTCTTTAGAGTAAAATTTTTTTTTTTTTTCATCTTTTGTGCAAATTTTGGTAATTAATTATCTTCATATTTCATTTTACAGGATTTTATCAGAAAAAGATATACAATTAATATTTATTTGTGATTATGCTTGTAACTTATTCATTTCGTTATTTTATTTTAATTCTTTTATTAAATAAAAAGCATTTACTCTTCAAATAATAATATCTGATAAATATTAAAGAGTCATTTATTTATTAATTTTACTGGAATTTTAGAAAGCATCATATTAATTTAATATTATTATTGAATGATTGATAGCTTAGGTAAAAAATACACTCTTTTTACATCCAACTTCAATCATTTAGTTTATTACATATAGTTAGACTTCAATCAGTTTCAAACCAAATTTATGAAAAGCTGAACAATTTTGAAATCTAAATTAAAACCTCTTTAACTTAATTTCAGTGGTGATATATTATTAAAATTAAATAATCATAGGGAAATATTTTATTTCCCCATTACAAATAAAAGATTTTTAATATAAATCACTAGAATTTGGCTCTATCTTATGCTTTAATTTAATATTTATTGTCAGATTAATAACAAAGGATTAATTTTTATGTTTCTTTTTTATTTTAATTATTTTTTAACCAACAAATTAATTCAAAAAAACTAACAAATTTTATTCTGTAAACAATTTAATTTAAATTAAAAGAAAATTTTAAATATCTAACAATTTTACATCTGTCAATTAAAAGTCGAATAAATTAATTTGCTTGGTCCTTAAAGAATCCAAATACGTATTTCAAATTAATGATTTCGAAATTTTTTTTGCTATTTACAAAAGCAGTTTACTTTAAAATTTATATGTTTTTGTAAATTACAATTTAAAATAATTCTTTATTTTATTTAAAATAAAATTTTAATCTTTTTAAAAAAAGATTTCTTAATATTTATTCAAAATTTAAGATAATTTTGATAAATTTTGTAAAGACCTATGTATAATTTGTAAATTCTTAGATTAAGTAAGCTATTTTACATTTTACGGCAATCAATTAATTGAAATACATTTTATTTCAATTATATTAGATATTTAAATAATTTAGATAAGATATGAAAAAAAATCTATTTACTTATTTTATTGAACAATTAATCACATAAATTTTTAAAATAGAATAATTTAAGATAATTTGTATTTTCTAATTTATGGCAACAAAGTAATTTAAATCTATTTAATTCTAACAGCGATATTTGATATTTAAAATTCATTAAGAAAATAAATACTAAAAAATCTAAATATCTTATTTTTATTTTAATTAACAATCATACAGATTCATACAAATTTTGCATAAGATAAATTAAGATAATTTGTATTTTTGTTTTATGACTGTAAATTAATTTTAATTTATTTATTGCAACCATTAAAATTAAATAATTATCTTTTTTTACTTATTTTTTATTTGAGAAATCCAAAAACTATTATAATCTTCAAATAAAATATGAGCTCTACATAAATTCTGAGCAAAAAAATTTTTTGATTTGCCTATTCTTTAAAAAGTAATAAAAATATATTGCTAGAATGAAACTTGGCTCTCCTAATTGAATATAGATTATTTTTAATTTAGTTTACATTCCAAGCGAAATAGCCTTAATTTAATCAGGGGTTGCTCTATCAATTTATTAAATCAGTAATAATTATTTATTTTGCTTAACATCAAAAGTTAACATTAGAGATCTTCAAGCAAGAAGTTTTAATGGATATAAATTAGAAATGAAAAAAGTAAATGAAACAAATATAATAAATAAATAAAATAAAATAATAATAAGTTAATAAAATGAGAAAAAAAAATATATTGCTATTGAATATAATTTGCATAGTGCTTGTTAGCCAAGCAATAGCTTAAAACTATGATTACAATACTGCAAATGTTTGCGATACTGGCTCATTTGGTAAATCTCAAGATTAAGTTGCTTATATGTGCACTCATTAAGCTCTTGGTTCTTGCTAGCTACAATAAGCTGTGTAAGCTGATGGCTATTCTAGCTTTGCAGAGTATGGATTCGGAGGTTATGGAAGCAACCCTCCTTCAAATTATTGTTGTAGATGCTTTTAAATTCAAGTCTAAGATGGTGATGCTCCTGCAAAGGATATTATTGTTTAAGGTATTAACACAGGTGGTGATGTAAACAGTAATTAATTTGATTTATCTATGATTGCTGGTGGCTTTGGCGCTAACAACGGATGTGCTAACTAAGTTTTTGCATGGAATGGTGGTGCTTGGGATGGACGTGCTGGTGCTGCCTAATACTCTTAAAGTGCTGCTGGTGATTGGTGCAGTGATCCTACTTCAGATAATTCTAGATGTTAAAGTGCTTACTCTGGTGGTATCACTAAAAAAAGTGATTGTGCTAAGTTACCTAACAATAACTTAACCTAGCTATGTGAATACTCTTTTGATTCAAAATGGAGAACTAACAACGGAAATAGGGACACTATTATGAAAGAAGTAAGATGTCCTGCTGGATTGATTAAATTATCAGGCTGTAACAGAGATGATTCATCTTTACCTTACCCTTCTGGAAAGCTCTCTGCTAGTGATCCTAGTCTTATGAGAGGAAAATTGACTCATATGTGGGATTGTAAATATTTTATTACTTTAATATTTTTATTATTATTGATTTTTACTAAGTAATAAAATTCGATTTAAAAAATGACAATTAAATTATTCTATTTGAACATAATTTGGTTATCAAACATAAAAGAAATAATTAATAAATTACTTAATTTGTTGAATCAAATATAATTTATAAATTAATTAACTCAATTATGATAGAACGAGTTCAGTCTTATTGATTTTACCACAAAAAAATTGAATTTTTTGTTAGTAAATTGTAAGTAGATTTCATAAACATAAAAATTAATATACCAGATTTTCATTAAATCTTTAATACTATCTATTTTCTTTTCATAAAAAACACTACATTCTATATTTATTTAATTTAATTCTCTCAAATAAAACTCTCCACAACTAAATTATTAAAGTTATATTTTTTCTTTTAAATAGGTTGCAAACCATCTTGTTCATGGACTGCAAATGTATTAAAAGCTAATGGCACTGCTGTCATGTCTTGCGATGCATCAGGTACCAATATCCTTGGAACTAATACTTCGTTTTAATGTACTAATTTTACTTGTGATCCTACATGCAAAACCTGCTCTGCATCAAATGATGCAAAAAAATGCACATCTTGCAATACTGGCCACTACTTAAGCTCAAACCCTGGATAATGTACCGCTTGTACTCCTTCATTAAATTGCTAAGAATGCTCCAATAGCTCAACATGCACTACTTGTTAAACTGGATATACTTTATAGATTGATGGATCATGCAAGAAACCTTGCGATTAAAGTTGTAAAACTTGCAGCACTTCTTAAGATGCTACTTAATGTACTTCTTGCTATGATGGATACTATTTGAATGGATCTTCCGTTGGTACTTGTTCTAAATGCCCATCAGGTTGTACTAGCTGCACTTCTAATAGTAACTGTTTAGCTTGTACTGATAATTATGTTTTAATAAGTGGGAGTTGCGAACCTTGCGACTGTCCATGTTTATCTTGTAAAACAGACACTAGTACTTGTACAAGCTGTATTAAAGGTTACATTTTAAATGGAAACACATGCGAAGCTACTTGCGATTCTACTTGCAAAACTTGCAGTAAAAACTAAGATGCAACTTAATGCACTTCTTGCAATTCAGGATTCTATTTAGATGGAACTACTGTGGGATCATGTGTTTAATGTTCTTAAAATTGCAGCAGTTGTACTTCCAAAAATAGCTGTTAAACTTGTACCAACAACACCATATTAGTGAGCGGTTAATGCCAATCTTGTAAAAGCCCATGCTAAACTTGCTAGACTTCAGTCACAAATTGTTTATCTTGTGTTTAAGGGTATACTTTGAATAGAAATACTTGTTCTCCAACTAAAGGAGAATGTCATCCCAGCTGCAAAACTTGCAGTGTTAACAATGACTAAAATGCTTGTACCTCCTGTTTTGATGGGTTTTTAATTTTGGGTAGTGGTAATTGTTAGCCTTGTCAGCCTCCTTGTTATAATTGCTCTGGAAATCCCAATAACTGTACTTAGTGTGCTAGCGGTTATGCTGTCTAAAATGGTACATGCTAAAAAATCAAGTGATAATACATAATATTATTCAACCTGCTAAACTTGCACATAAGCTAATAATGCTAATAATGTATGTGCACTATGCCTGAGTGGATTTGTTCTTACCTCAGATAACTATTCCTAATTCTGCTAAAGTCTCTGTTAAACATGCAGTGATTCTCCAACTAGCTGTTTTATTTGTGTTGCTAATTATACCTATAATTGCTATGTTTATCCTCTCAATTTGATTTACGAAATGAATTAATTAGATTACATTATACATATAAATTATTAAAAAATCTATCTATAATAAATTTATATTAGTTTGATTGAATAATATTACATTAGATTTAAAATCAAATCAAAATTTCTAAAATTTTTTTTATCATTCCATTTTAACCAACAAATGAACACAAAGAGAATATAAATTAAAATGAAAATGAATTATAAAATAATAAAATATATTAAGTGTAATTTATATTTGTTATTAGTAGGCCAGAATAGGCAATAATTCAATTCAATAAAATGATTTCATATCATTCTCCTAATTTAATTGAAAATTTAAAGTGAACTTCCATGAAATAAAATTATGTCATTCAAATAAGCTGTATAGCAGAATTAAAGTTTAATTTTAAATAAATATTTTAATTAAAATCTTTTATTTTTTTTAGAATAATTCAAAATTTTATTCAGTATTTATTAAGAAAAAATTTATATTTTAGCTCTAAATTCCCAAGTTTTAATTAAATTTGTTGTATTTAAAAAAGGAATAAATTTTTAAAAACTAACTTTTCAATTAAAAATTAATTTCGTCAAAAACATTATTATTTATTTAGAATGTTTTGGAAAATGATAAATATAAATATAGATTTTAGAATCATAAAAAAAAATTTTAAATATTTTATAATCTGGATGCAGTATATACTTAAATATTATTTGAAATAAACATAATCAAACTTTTAATAAAGCAAACATTTTTAAAAATTTGTTTTAAGTCAATTGAAATTTAACATTTTTAAATGCCTGAGCAGCCAAATTTAAATTCCTAAAAATGTTGTAAATGATTATTTTCATAGCTGTTAAAAATGACATCATTACATCATTAAACATCAATAATTAGTAACTTAGATAAAAGAGGAAAACTCTTGGGTTTAGCTAAATTTCAAAATAGATATAATATTTCAAATTACTTGCAATGGTACTCACCATACTTATCTAAACAAATCAGCTTAGAAATCATAATATTTTGTTATTGATTTCAAAGTAGAATTATATTTAAGGAATCCTTACAAAATATGAATAAAATTATAAAATAAGTAAACAAGTAAGTTGAATTTGTTAAATTTTGATAATTAGTTTACCTAATTAAATGAATCAATTTTAATAAAACTAACACCACAGAAAATTATAATTTTACCAAAATATACATTTTTAATTAAAATTTCAGTGTAAACAAAATAGCTTTACTTCTCACTGAAATATTGTATATTCAAGCAATTCTCTCAAAGTAAAAGAGAGAGCGTAGGCAGAATTTCATTTTGCTCATTTTGCTTATTTTGCTCACATAATGAGAGAGAATAGAATCACTTTAGATAACATTTTCGATAATGCTTTTCTAAATTCCATTAATCTCATATGGAATTTTTTATTTTGAAAATAGGTCATTCAGCAATTATTTAGAGTAATAAAAAATGTGATCATCAAATTTGAATTCCATTTTGCTTATAAAACCTTAGAAAAGAATAAGAGGATTATTTTTTTTAAAAATTTTAACTTCTTCCTGCTCTCTTAAAATTTAAGCTTCACTATGAGAAAATTGAATTTTTACACCATTTAAAATTTAGGAGTTAAACCCTATTTCAGAATTTGAGCTCATTTATTTATTCCTAAATAAATTGTTCGTTTATCATATTTTTATATTCAAAATGCTTAAAGATACAGTTTTACACACCAAAAATATTAATGAATGAGTTAATAATACTTTAATAAAATCTTCTTATATGTTAGGAATGTTCCTTCTATATTAACCATAGCTTAGGAACAATTATTTTCAATAAATTTTATACCTATATCATGATAAATTGTTTCACCTCCTGTTTTCCTCCTTAAAAAAAGGCACCTAATCTTCATACAAGCTGAATATGTAGTGCTCTTACAATTGCTTTTATTATTTTCCTAAAAATCATAATCTCCTCAAGTTAAAATTATGAATTTGTAGTACCAATAATAACTAAATATTTATTTTTCCAAAGTATCAAATGAGGCGCTTTTATGTCTTACTCAAAGAGGAGCTGTTCTAGAGACATATTGTAATATATGTCATTTGAATCAGAAAAAAATACTTCGAAATATATTCTTATCAATCTAAATTGATGTATTGAATTAATATAGAATCTATCTTCTTAGAAGTTAGATATCTACTAAATTAACTCAAAAGACTATATTTTATTATCATTTTTATTTAAATTTTAATATTATATAAAAGCTGATATCCATTAAATTATTTTTAGTTGTAAAATATCTTTCTCGTTTGATGTAAGCAATAAAATTTTTAAATCATTGTTAACACACAATAATATTTTAAATTGATGTTCAAAATACTAAAAGCAAGTATTAAATAAATTATAATCAAGTTAACATAAATAAGGGTTATATAAAGTATATTCTAATTATTAAGTTCAGTTTATATTACATTATACTAATTGAAAACAAATCAATGCTAAATATAAAATTTTAAAATCTATATAATTTAACTTCTCACTTCCTATATTTCCTTTTATTATTTAATTTTTTTGTAAGACATTTTTATATAAGATATTTTTTTTTATGGTTACCTTTTATTAATTTTTAATTTTTTATCAGTTGTGTATTATTTAATATTTATTAATGAAACTATATAATAATTTGTTTTATTAAATAATATTTGGTTTTAAGGGACGCAAAAATAATAAATAGAGGGTGCGAAAAAAATGAATGGATGTAGTGCACAAGAATAACGGTTTCTACTGTATTAGGTATTCTAAGGTAACTATTTTATCAGGATTTAGAGGAGACTTTAAATGCTTTATAGAATGCGACCAAACTTATAAAAATAAAAATATAGAAATACATATATACATAGTTAAAATAATAATTGTAGACATTTTAATTGTAAATGCTATGGTCTTAAATATATTGAGTAAAAATAAAAAATGACAAAAAAGTAATTGAGATAAGCTACTTTAAAAGAATTTAAAAAGTGTTTTCTAGAGTACTTTGATGATTTCTAAAGTGCTGCCTTTAATTTAGTCTGTGCATATAAGTCTATTCCTAAAAAAGTAGTGCATTATAACTATATTGTGATAGAAGTTGGGTATGGGCTCTTACTGTCAGTTGAGGATAATAAAAATAAGAACAACACTTTTAGATCTAATTTGGATTATTTTGATAAAATAATGTTACTCTTCTAAAACTAGTTCCAGATATAGATAGCTCTTGATTTGGTAGATGAAGTTGCAGAAACATTTGATTAATTCTCATAAAAGTTAACTAAAAAAATTTTTGTTTAGGAGTTTCAATTATACTATATTAAAAGCAGATCAAATATTTTATTAAATTACAAAAATGTCTAAAAAATGATAATTTAATACATATTAAAATTACTTATTTAGACATATTAAATTGGAATAAATAGTGAAAACGCATTAGTATGTTTATATAATATTTATAAAAATTAATTATATGTTAAATATATTGGAGGTTATCAATATTCTTTATTGTAAAAGTTATTTTTTTTCATATTTTGTGCAAATTTTGGTAAATTAATTATCTTCAAATTTCATTTTATTGGATTTTATCAGAAAAAGATATACAATAAATATTTATTTTGTTATTCTGCTTTTAACTTAATCATTTCATATTTTTATTTAATTCTTTTATTAAATAAAAAGCATTTACTCTTCAGATAATAATATCTGATAAAAATTAAAGGGTTATTTATTTATTAACTTTACTGGAATTTTAGAAAGCATCAGATTAATTAATTATTGAGTGATAGATAGCATTGGTATAAAAAATTTACTCTTTTTACATCTAACTCCTATCGTTTAGCATAATTTTTTTGATGTGTCATTTTGGAATTATCTTTATATTATTGGTTTAATTAATAAAATGAAAATTAAAAAAATCTAAAGGTTATTCACTTTGTAAATAAAAATGTAACTAACTGCAAATAAAAAAAATGGTTAAAAAATTTAACTTAAAATTTTAAATAGGGTAAAATAAAAATAAAGTTATGTCCAAAAGTATGTTTTATTAGCAAAGTGGATTGAATTTTACTTAAGAAGAAATTAATAATTGGGTACTAATAAATGATAGAATTAAAACCTAAATTATAAATTAATAATTTACATTATCCTAACAATAAAGATTTGTATTTATTTTTTATTGTCAATTAATAGTCGAATAAATTCATTTGCTTGATCTTTAAAGAATCCAAAAATATATTTCAAATTAATTATTTAGAAATTTTAAAAACTATTTACAAAAGCAGTTTACTATATAAATTTATAAGTTTTAGGAAATTATATTCAAAATAATGCTTTATTCTATTTAAAATAATATTTTAATCTTATAAAAATGAGGTTTAATATTTATTCAAAATTTAAAATAATTTAGATAAGTTTTGTAAAAACCTGTATATAATTAGTAAATTCTTAGATTAAGTAAGCTATTTTACAATTTACGGATATGAATTAATTTAATTCAACTGTATTAAATATTTAAAATAATCTAGATAAGATATGAAAAAGAAATCTATATATCTTATTTTTATTTTATTAAACAATTAATCACACAAATTTTTAAAATAGAATAATTTAAGATAATTTGTATTTTCTAATTTATGGCAACAAAGTAATTTAAATCTATTTAATTCTAACACAGCAATATTTGTTGTTTTAATTCATTTAGAAAAGATATCATAAAAAATCTTAATATCCTATTTTTATTTTAATTAACAATCATACATATCCATACAAATTCTTATATAAAATAAATTAAGATAATTTGTATTTTTGTTTTTATGACTGTAAATTAATTTTAATTTATTTATTGCAATCATTTGAAGTAAATAATTATATTTTTTAACTTATTTTTATCATTAGAAATTCAAAAAATTTTATAATTTTCAAATAAAATATGAAATCTACATGAATATTCAGCAAAAAAATTTTTTTGATTTGCCTATTCTTTAAAAAGTAATAAAAATATATGCTAGAATGAAACTTGACTCTCCTAATTCAATATAGATTATTTTTAATTTAGTTTACACTCCAAGCGAAAAATTTAATCTGGGGTTGCTCTATCAATTTATTAAATCAGTAATAATAATTATTTATTTTGCTTAACATCAAAAGTTTACATTAGAGATCTTCAAGCAAGAAATTTTAATAGATATAAATTAAAAACGAAAAAAGCTAAGAGAAACAAATATAATAAATAAATAAATAAAATAATAATAAGTAAATAAAATGAGAAAAAAAAATATATTGCTATTGAATATAATTTGCCTGGTGCTTATTAGTTAAGCAATAGCTTAAAACTATGATTACAATACTGCAAATGTTTGCGATACTGGCTCATTTGGTAAATCTCAAGATTAAGTTGCTTATATGTGCACTCATTAAGCTCTTGGTTCTTGCTAGCTACAATAAGCTGTGTAAGCTGATGGCTACTCTAGCTTTGCAGAGTACGGATTCGGTGGTTATGGAAGCAATCCTCCTTCAAATTATTGTTGTAGATGCTTTTAAATTCAAGTCTAAGATGGTGATGCTCCTGCAAAGGATATTATTGTTTAAGGTATTAACACTGGTGGTGATGTAAACAGTAACTAATTTGATTTATCTATGATTGCTGGTGGCTTTGGCGCTAACAACGGATGTGCTAACAAAGTTTTTGCATGGAATGGTGGTGCTTGGGATGGACGTGCTGGTGCTGCCTAATACTCTTAAAGTGCTGCTGGTAATTGGTGCAGTGATCCTACTTCAGATAATTCTAGATGTTAAAATGCTTACTCTGGTGGCATCACTAAAAAAAGTGATTGTGCTAAGTTACCTAACAATAACTTAACCTAACTATGTGAATACTCTTTTGATTCAAAATGGAGAACCAGCAACGGAAATAGAGACACTATTATGAAAGAAGTAAGATGTCCTGCTGGATTGATTAAATTATCAGGCTGTAACAGAGATGATTCATCTTTACCTTACCCTTCTGGAAAACTCTCAGCTAGTGATCCTAGTGTTATGAGAGGAAAATTGACTCATATGTGGGATTGTAAATATTTTATTACCTTAATATTTTTATTATTATTGATTTTTACTAAGTTTAAATACATAAATAAAATTCTAAAATACACGATCTATATTCATTTCAGATAAAATATTGCTTTCTTTATTCTTAAATAAAACTCTCCACAACTAAAATATATTAAAGTTATATTTTTTCTATTAAATAGGTTGCAAACCATCTTGTTCATGGACTGCAAATGTATTAAAAGCTAATGGCACGGCTGTCATGTCTTGCGATGCATCAGGTACCAATATCCTTGGTACTAATACTTCGTTTTAATGTACTAATTTTACTTGTGATCCTACATGCAAAACTTGCTCTGCCTCCAATGACGCAAACAAATGCACATCTTGCAATACTGGCCACTACTTAAGCTCAAACCCTGGATAATGTACTGCTTGTACTCCTTCATTAAATTGCAAAGAATGTTCCGATAGCTCAACATGCAAAACTTGTTAAACTGGATATACTTTATAGATTGATGGATCTTGCAAGTAACCTTGCGATTAAAGCTGTAAAACTTGCAGCACTCCTTAAGATGCTACTTAATGTACTTCTTGCAATGACGGATACTATTTGAGTGGATCTTCTGTTGGTACTTGTTCTAAATGCCCATCAGGTTGTACTAGCTGCACTTCTAATAGTAACTGTTTAGCTTGTTCTGATAATTATGTTTTAATAAGTGGAAGTTGTTAAGCTTGCAATAGTCCATGCTTATCATGTAAAACTGACACTAATACTTGTACAAGTTGTGTTAAAGGTTATGTTTTAAATGGAAACATATGCGAAGCTACTTGCGATTCTACTTGCAAAACTTGCAGTAAAAACTAAGATGCAACTTAATGCACTTCTTGCAATTCAGGATTCTATTTAGATGGAACTACTGTGGGATCATGTGTTTAATGTTCTTAAAATTGCAGCAGTTGTACTTCCAAAAATAGCTGTTAAACTTGTATCAACAACACCATATTAGTGAGCGGTTAATGCTTATCTTGTACAAGCCCATGCTAAACTTGCTAGACTTCTGTCACAAATTGCTTATCTTGTGTTTAAGGGTATACTTTGAATGGAAATACTTGTACTCCTATAAACACAGGAGATTGCCATCCTAGTTGCTAAACATGCAGCAGACCAAATGATTAAAATTCTTGTACTTCATGCCCTACAGGATATCTTGTTCTTGGAGGTAACTGTTAGCCTTGTTAAAGTCCATGCTAGAATTGCAGCGGAAATCCTAATAGTTGCACTTCATGTATTGCAAATTATTCATTAAGTGGAAACACATGTGTTGGTAGTAATTAAGATTAAACACAATGTCACCCCAGCTGCAAAACTTGCAGTGTTTAATATGACTAAAATGCTTGTACCTCCTGCTTTGATGGGTTTTTAATTTTGGGTAATGGTAATTGTTAGCCTTGCCAACCTCCTTGTTAAAATTGCTCTGGTAATCCCAACAATTGTACTTAATGTGCTAGTGGTTATGCTGTCTAAAAAGGTACATGCTTAAAAATATTAAATGATAATACATAATGTGATTCAACCTGTTAAACTTGCACATTAGCTAATAACGCAAATGCATGTGCATCATGCGTGAGTGGGTTTGTTCTTGCCTCAGATAACAGTTGCTAAGCATGCTAAAGTCCCTGTTAAACATGTAGTGGTTCTACAACTAGCTGTCTTACTTGTATTGCTAGTTATAACTTACAAGGCAATTAATGTGTTCCCTAATTATTGGCAACAGTAAGCATGAATTCAAGCATTTTGAAATTGAGTTTGATGGGTTTAATAGCTATATTTATCCTTTTAATTTGATTTATGAAATGAATTAGATTATATTATATACATATATATTATTAAAAAAATCTATAAAAATTTATATTAGTACAAGATTGAATAATTTTACATTAGATTTAAATTCAAATCTAAATTTCTAAATTTATTTCATGTAATTCCTCTCTTCCTTAGTCTTATGCAGAGGACTAAAAATTTAGCTGAGGTCTTCATTTAGAGGTACAAAATAAACTTTTTAAATATTTAATAATTGATGAATCTGGCAGCTGGCCGCAGTATATACAAAATTCTTATAAATTTTGATGTAAATATATTTAACTTTTATTAAAGCAAGAATGTTTGAAAATTGGTTTTAAATCAATTGAAATTTAGCAATTTTTAAATGTTTGAGCAGCCAAATTTTATTCATAGAAATGTTGTAAATGATTATTTTCATATCTGCTTAATGTAATATCGTTACATCACTACACCTCAATAATTAGTAACTTAGATAAAAGAGGAAATACCTTGGGTTTAGCTAACATTTTAAAAAAAATAGAATATTTCAAATAATTTACAATGTTACTCCTCACACTTGTTTAATCAAATTGGCTGAGGAATCTTAATTTATTTTTATTGATTACAAAGTAGAATTAT
Source organism: Tetrahymena thermophila SB210 (assembly GCF_000189635.1). Lineage (NCBI taxonomy): Eukaryota > Ciliophora > Oligohymenophorea > Hymenostomatida > Tetrahymenidae > Tetrahymena > Tetrahymena thermophila. Next base: position 41,047 of record NW_002476398.1, read on the forward strand.
ATTTAACAAGTGCTTACAAAATATGAATAAAATTATAAATAAGTAAGTTGAATTTGTTAAATTTTGATAATTAGTTTACCTAATTAAATGAATCAATTTTAATAAAATTAACACCACAAAAAAATTATAATTTTACTAAAATATATATTTTTAATTAAAATTTCAGTGTAAACAAAATAGCTTTAACTTTCACTGAAAATTTGTAATTCAAGCAATTCTCTCAAAATAAATGAGAGTGTAAGGCAAAATTTAATTTTTGATCGTTTCGCTCTCATAATGAAAGATAACAGAATCATTTTAAATAATATTTTTAGAAACTTCATTAATTCTATATGGAATTTTTAATATTAAAATTAGATTGTTCAACATTATTCAGAGTAAAAAAATTAGATCATCAAAAATGAATTTCTTACTTATAAAACCATAGAAAAGAATTAGATAGTTATTTTTAAAAAAATATTACCTTCCTCATGTTCTATTAATATTTGAACTTCACCATGAGATGATGGAATTATTATATCCTTTTAAAGTTTAGGAGTTTTGCCATATTCCATGATTTGAACTCATTTATTTATTCCTTAATAAACTGTTCATTTATCATATTTTTATATTCAAAATGCTTAAAGATACAGTTTTACATACCAAAAAAAAATTAATGAAAGAATCAACAATACCTTAATAAATTATATCTTCTAATATATTTAGATAAATATCTTTAATATTACAAACTTAATATACAACACTTTCTTGTTTTTTACCAACAAATTAATTAAAAAAATGCTAATTAATGTTATTTTGTAAACATAGAATTTAATTTCTTTGAAAACAAACTTTTAAATATATAACAATTTTTCCATCTGTCAATTAATAGTCGAATAAATATATTTGCTTGATCCATAAAGAATCCAAAATCAAATTGCAAATTAATGATTTCAAAATTTTTATAACTATTTACAAAAGCAGTTTACTCTAAAAATTTATATATTTTATTAAATTACAATTCAAAATAATTCTTAATCCTATTTAAAATAATATTTTAATCGTAAAAAAAAGAGGTTTCTTAAAATTTATTCAAAATTTAAAATAATTTATAAAATAGAATAATTTAAGATAATTTGCATTTTCAAATTTATGCAACACAGTAATCTAAATCTATTTAATTCTAACACAGCAATATTTGATGTTTAAAATCATTTAGAAAAAATATAATAAAAAATCTAAATATCTTATTTTATTATAATTAACTATCATATAAATTCATACAAATCCTTTTTTAAAGTAAATTAAGATAATTTGTATTTTTGTTTTTATGAATGTAAATTCATTTTAATAGATTTATTACAATAATTAGAAGTAAATAATTATCTTTTTTCACATACTTTTAACATTAAAAATTAAAAAACTATTATAATTTTTCAAATAAAATATGAAATCTACACAAATATTTAGCAAAAAATTTTTTGATTTTCCTATTATTCAAATAGTCATAAAAATATATTGCTAGAATGAAACTTGGTCTCCTAATTCAATATAGATTATTTTTAATTTAGTTACATTCAAAGCGAAATAGCTTTAATTTAATTTGTGGTTGCTCTATCAATTTATTAAATCAGTAATCATAATTATTTATTTTGCTTAACATTACAAATTTATATTAGAGATCTTCAAGCAAGAAATTTTATGGATATAAATTAGAAACGAAAAAAGCTAAGAGAAACAAATATAATTAAATAAAAAAAATTAAATAATAATAAGTTAATTAAATGAGAAAAAAAAATATTATGCTATTGAATATAATTTGCATAGTGCTTGTTAGTCAAGCAATAGCTTAAAACTATGATTACAATACTGCAAATGTTTGTGATACTGGCTCATTCGGTAAATCTCAAGATTAAGTTGCTTATATGTGTACTCATTAAGCTCTTGGTTCTTGCTAACTACAAAAAGCTGTATAAGCTGATGGCTACTCTAGCTTTGCAGAGTACGGATTTGGAGGTTATGGAAGTAACCCTCCTTCAAATTATTGTTGTAGATGCTTTTAAATCTAAGTCTAAGATGGTGATGCTCCTGCAAAGGATATTATCGTTTAAGGCATTAACACAGGTGGTGATGTAAACAGTAATTAATTTGATTTATCTATGATTGCTGGTGGCTTTGGCGCTAACAACGGATGTGCTAACTAAGTTTTTGCATGGAATGGTGGTGCTTGGGATGGACGTGCTGGTGCTGCCTAATACTCTTAAAGTGCTGCTGGTAATTGGTGCAGTGATCCTACTTCAGATAATTCTAGATGTTAAAATGCTTACTCTGGTGGCATCACTAAAAAAAGCGATTGTGCTAAGTTACCTAACAGTAACTTAACCTAACTATGTGAATACTCTTTTGATTCAAAATGGAGAACTAACAACGGAAATAGAGACACTATTATGAAAGAAGTAAGATGTCCTGCTGGATTGATTAAATTATCAGGCTGTAACAGAGATGATCCATCTTTACCTTACCCTTCTGGAAAGCTCTCTGCTAGTGATCCTAGTGTTATGAGAGGAAAATTGACTCATATGTGGGATTGTAAATATTTTATTACTTTAATATTTTTATAATTATTGATTTTTACTAAGTAATAAAATTCAATTAAAACAATGACAATTAAATTCTTCTATTTGAACATATTTGGATTTTCAAACATAAATTAAAAAATAAATAAGTAAATTACTAAATTTTTTTTTCTTTTATTTAGGTTGCAAGCCATCTTGTTCATGGACTGCAAATGTATCCAAAGCTAATGGTACTGCTGTCATGTCTTGTGATGCATCTGGTACCAATATCCTTGGTACTAATACTTCGTTTTAATGTACTAATTTTACTTGTGATCCTACATGCAAAACCTGCTCTGCATCCAACGATGCAAACAAATGCACATCTTGCAATACTGGCCACTACTTAAGCTCAAACCCTGGATAATGTACTGCTTGTACTCCTTCATTAAATTGCTAAGAATGCTACAATAGCTCAACATGCACAAGTTGTGTTAAGGGTTATGTTTTAATTGGAAATACATGTCAAGCCACTTGTGATTCTACTTGTAAAACTTGCAGCAAAAACTAAGATGCAACTTAATGCACTTCTTGCAATTCAGGATTCTATTTAGATGGAACTACTGTAGGATCATGTGTTTAATGTTCTTAAAATTGCATCAGTTGTACTTCCAAAAATAACTGCCTAAATTGCAGTAATAACACCATATTAGTGAGCGGTTAATGCTAATCTTGTACAAGCCCATGCTAAACTTGCTAGACTTCAGTCACAAATTGCTTATCTTGTGTTTAAGGGTATACTTTGAAGGGAAATATTTGTACTCCAACAGACACAAAAGATTGCCATCCTAGTTGCTAAACATGCAGCAGACCAAATGATTAAAATGCTTGCACTTCATGCCATACAGGATATCTTGTTCTTGGAGGTAACTGCTAGCCTTGTTAAGTTCCATGCTAGAATTGTAGAGGAAATCCTAATAGTTGCACTTCATGTATTGCAAATTATTCATTAAGTGGAGACAAATGTGTTCATATTAATAAATGAGTTTGGCAGTTTTAATTGCTATGTTTATCCTTTCAATTAATTTGATTTATGAAATGAATTAGATTACATTATCTACATATATATATCTATAAAAATTTATATTAGTACAAAATACTAAAAATAAATTTATAAAAAAATAAAAAATAATTTTTGTGTTTTAAAATAATATATTAACTAACAAATCTATCTATCCAGCCTTGACATAGTTTCATGGTGTGATATGAAATTAAAGAAAGGTATTTGTGAAAGGCTTTTAATTCTTCAAAAAACATAAAAATCATGACCAACAATTATTAATTAAGTAAAATAAAAATAAATAAACTAAATTTGGAGTTGTTGAAACTTTTAATTATGCAAGAGTTTATTTTCAAGGTTTATCCTGACTTAAAATAAATGAATAAATAATTCTTACAAAAATTAAAACAATTTTGAGATTATTATTTATTATTTCAAATGTTTTTCAGTATTTAATAAAAATATTAATTTTTAAAGAGATATTCATAAAAATAAAATAAATTTTACAAAAAAATTTAATTATTTGTTTTTAAATTATGAGATTTGCTTGCTTGTTTTAATGAGGTAAAATGTTATTTTTATTAATTTAAATGTAAATTTGATTTCTTTAAGAATTATAAGATGAAACATTCTTTATTTCCTAGAAATATTATTAAAAAATTAGACCACAACTTTGAAAATCATAATTTATAGTTAAAAAAAATAAACTAAATTACCAAATCTGTTATTAGTCATTTTAATATTTCAAATAAAACACATTATGTTATTCATCTAAAATCTATTATAAAATTTAATAAATTTAATTAATTTGTAAAAATACCTTTTATTAGAAAGTATTAGTGCTATCCAAGCTATAAAATTTAGATAGGCTTTTGTTTATAATTAAATAATTTTATTTTTTTAATGTCTGTAAATTTTTTTATTTATTAATAAAATTATAATAGCAATTGAAAAATGAATTTATTAAAAAAAGATAAAAAATAAATTATTTTTAATTCAAATAAAATAATTTCACAGTAGATGTATGCTTTTGTTATTAAAACTATAAAATATAAATATTTATATATTTAGTTTTTGAGTTTTTAAGTAATAAATTAAAATGTTTTTCATCAGTAAAACACTCAATTATTATTTTAAACAAACAAAAATATTATATCATTCATTGAGTATTTATAATTTATGATATTGTTTTCATCGATTTATTTTAAATTTAAATCTTATTATTTGAATATAATTAATTTAATATATCAATTTAGCCACACTATGAAATATTTGTTTTTAGGTAAATCAATTATTTTAGCTTAGGAAAAATTTGTCTTATTTTTTACCACGTCATTTGAACCCTTAAATATCTTTAAACATGCTAATCTAAACCTAATTTTTATATTATTTACTCACATTTAGGTGATTTTGATTAGAAAAATTTAATAATTTTAATATATTTAGGCATTTAATAGTGATTAAGTTAAAAGAGTATTAAATGTAAGATAAGAGCTACTATACATAGTAAACCAATTGTGCATAAAAGCTCTAATTATTGTTAGTTTATTCTCTATTACATAGTATTGATTGAAAAACAAATTGCTGTTAAATATTAAATTTTAAAATCTATCTAATTTAATTTCTCGCTTTCATATGGCTTATCTTTTTATATTTTTATAATTACAATTAAAAATTAATTAAAAGCAAAAAAATATTACATCTAAATACTAAAAGACTGTAAGATAAGGAAATTATGATAGATATTACTATCTATAATTAGCTAATTAAATAAGAGTAGTAGAAGATCAAGAAAAGTATTAATTTGTAACCAATTTTCACAAAATCCCATAAATAAAATTATTACTTATAATCTAATGTAAAAAAACCATAAAGATATTCGTATTTATACATTTTTAAGAAATATCTAGCTCTGTAAAGTCTAAATATAATCAAAGCAAAAGGAGATAATAAAGCTACAATTACCAAGATTAAGGCTGACAAATCATAATAAGTCTAAAATACTAAGCTGCAATTTAAAGATAAATATTCCATTACAAATTCTACATCACCAAATTTCTAGCAATAAACCTTTTTTAATTGAAGAAAAGTTTATGATGATTCCATTTAAAAATATTAAAAATAATTATTTAAATAAATAAATTTTTACTGATCTAAAAATCTTTGACAATATGGCAATCAGTGAAAAGTAAAGAAAGATACTTATGGAGATAACCATTTCTTTAATGGTACCTTTGTATTTGAATTTTGTTTTTATAAAGGTGTTATGTATGGCCAAGTAAATTATTACAAAAAAACATATCCCTAAAAATAGGTAAATACTATTATTAATTATCCTAGATTCTTAAAAAATTTATTGTAAGAAGCATTCTGTTACCCTTAATTAAGTAGGAAACAGATTACCAATATCAACAAATAAACGTATTAGCATATTAGGTATATTACTATCATAACTAAACATTATTCCTATAATTGATAACTAAAAAACAAAGAATTTTATAATTCTAATATCATTAGAGTAGTGATTTCCATAAAACTTTTTAAAAAGCACATAAATTGTTTTAGCCATTAACTTAATTTTTAAATAATTATGCATTCTATTAGCTGTAAATAGAGGTATTACTATTATGGATATTAATATAATCAATGGATAGATGATTTCTGTAAAAGTGATATCGCTACATCTGTTAAATATTTTTAATAATGTAAATAAATAGATAAATGAAAAAAATTTTTTACTTTTTGCATTTTTAATCTAAATTCATGTAATATTAATCTCCCCAGCTTTAGCCACTTCTATCACAATCTTCACAAAGAGCACCAACATAGCCTAAATAAAAAAATGTTTTAAATGTGTAATTTAATGTAAGTTTACCTTGCTTGCAGTAATAATTTAAATCTGTACGTTTAACGTTGAATAAATTTCGATGTTTTAAACCTTTACTTAATTTGATATCTCCAACACAATTTTTACATGGATACAAAACAGCCGATGTTTAACTGACTCTCCATAAATTTGCAGGTAAAAGAATTTTATTCTTATAACACTTAGCTTCTGAACTAGGACATTTTTAGCAAGTATTTGAAATTACAAAACTATATTAGGTATCTTTACAGTCTTAACAAGAATCAAATTAATTTTTATAAGCTTTTGGTATTTAGCCTACCTGGCATTATTAAATAGTTTGCACATTAAGTATAATTGATTTGTTAATATAATTTATTACATAACCGCTTTAACTAAGTTATGGTATTTAAATTAAATCACTTGTTATTTATAAAGAAAGCTATTTACCAAAGTTTCCATATACTTAGATTTATTATGTTAAGTTGAATATTCCATTTTAGTGAGTTATTTTATTTTAATTAAGAAATCCATTATCACCTAATAATGTTATTAAAAGAAAGCTATCTAATGGAATATTTAGAATATTTTCATTTTATTCATTTGATAATCTAATTAAAATCTTATCCTAATAATATAAAGAAAAATTAATAAGAATTTTCTGTAAAAATAATTTAAAAATTAATAAAAAATTAATAATTTATTTATAAATATGTTAATTAAGCTAAAAAATTAGATATGAATATTACTTAAAAGGACCCTCCTTGATGATTGTAGATAATTATATTTTAACTTGAAACATATTCATTATTTATTGATACATTAAATTAAGTTGGGGCTGTTTAAATATTTTATCCATGATATGTAGCTTAGTTATTTTTATATACACAAGATGAGTATTTATTAACTCTTTAACCTGTTGTTGATCCTAAAGCTCCTCCAAAACTTGCTTAATTATTTGAAAATGTACTGTTTGCAAGGTTAATTAAAAATTTTAAAATGTTCTGCATGTTATTTTCTAAATATATTGCTCCACCATATTAACTAGCATAATTTTTTTCAAAAATGGATTTATTTATAATAACAGAAGACTCTTTTATGTATAAAGCTCCTCCACTTATAATAGCTTTATTGTTTGTAAATTTAGAATTACTTATAATTAATTAATTTTTAAAATTGTCTTGAAGATCTTCAGGGCTATTAATTGGTTATTTAGTTTACTCTATAAATAAACTTGATCCGTATTATGCAATGTTATTTATAAAAACGGAATCTTGAACTAATAAGCTTGAAGTAAATATTTATAAAATACCAAAGTTGCACTAATAGCAAACATTATTTGTGACAGTCAAATTTGAAATTAAGCAAGTCTGGCTACTTAAAAAAGCGATGTTTTATATATTCTATCCTTATTTCTAAAAAGATTTATTGATATTATAATTATTTGATATCTAAGTATCATACATGTAAATATTTTAAGTATTTTTTACCATGATTAAATTTTCAAAGAACACACTCTTTTCATAAATATTGTTTAGATCAAAATAATTTTGAGCATCATTTATTATTAAAAGCTTTTAATATAGAAGCTCTTTGAATTAAGATTGTTAATCGTTAATGTTTTAGCTTGGAACTATTTAAAATCTTGAGAATAAAATTTATATATTGCTGGCCTATCCAATATAAACTTATGAAGGTTCAGAGGATTAAATTATTTAAGTTTTGTATTAATTGAGAACATTACTAAGTTATTCTAGTAAATTAGAAGTATTTTAAATCTAATTGTTAATTTTAACAGATGAAAGAACAATTTTTGCTTATGAATCAAAATAATTTTAAATATTGATACTACTGCCTTAACTAGAAAAATTATCTAAGAAAAAACTCTTCTAAATTATTACAGCACCTTTTTAGCATAATGACTTAATATTTAGTGCTCCACCAGTATTAAATGCAAAATTATTAGAAAACTCTGATCTGATTACGAAGATATCAAATGTTCTTGAATAAGTTGCATCAATGTAAATTGCTCCTCCTTGTGTTTCTAAATCATCTTAGCTGAAAGCAATATTGTTTTAAAAGGTACTTTTAAATATATCTAGCTTTCCATAATTTTGTATAGTTAAATGAATAGCACCGCCCATTAAAGCTTGGCCAAAAATAAATTATGAATATTTTATGTCTAGCTATTCTGTGCTAATTGTGAAAAATCCACCATTTCTAACAGAAGTTGTATTAAAGTAATTATTTATGTTGCTAAAGTTACAAGATATTAAACTTATTTGCTTAACTAAACCTTATATCCAATTAAAAGGCTATCTCAAATCTAAATTGGTAAAAGCAGAATTCAAAATGTTGACTTTAGTTGTTGCAGATTAAAAATAAAATCCAAATGATATCTTAGATATTATAGGCTATTGATAATAATTAAAATAAATTATTTAAAATAAAAGTAAAAAATTTATTGAGTTTTATATTTATTAAAATAAATATCTTAAATTAGTCAAGAGAGTTTTTAAATTTTTAAGTAAAAATTGATACTTTTTATGACAATGAAAATTGAGATTTAATGTAATACATTTACAAATAAATTATACTTAAATTAATAATTTACCTTATTAACTAATGAATATGCTGAAAATGATGCGAGAGTGACATTTTATACTGTAAAGTTAGTATTAAACTTTGAATTGATAGAAATTAATGAAATGTCTTGAGTGCTATCTAAAATAACTACTTTAGTTTAGTTACTTAAAATATTCTTAACATTAATTTAAAGAGTGTTTTATTATTGAGTATTAAAGTTATTTTCAATAAAGACTATATTGCTAGAAATGCTAATTGATTATTACTCTAAATTTTAAATTGTTATTTCTTTTAGCGATTATCTTAAATAACATAATTAAGGGGCTATAAATTATTTACCTGTCTACTATTAAGTGATCTCTGATAATTATAATTTTTAAATGTTTTCTGTTTACACTAGTAAAAAGAATTAGTTATCTATTGTGGTAATATTTTACATTAAAATTTATTTAAGACCACTAAATTGAATTAATATTTAAGTTAAATCTTACTAAAATTTATTCCTTTGAATGTTAATTCCATTAATAATGCAATTACTACTTTATTAAGTTTGTATCATTAAAAGGAAAAACGGATTATAAGAAGCATTATTATTCATAATTTAAACTTCAGAGAGAAGTGAAGTTTAGTTTCCTTAATTTAGTTAACTATCTAGTTATTAAATAAAACTATAGTTTGTAATATTATTTGAAATGATATTCATCTCTGTAATGTTAAAGATATTCGATATAATTAATGGGATAGATTCTTGTTATATTTATGAAAATACACAGTTATTGAAATTAAGTTTGTTAACTAAGAATTAATTTATATTATTTGAATTTATTATTTAAGACTTGTGAAGAAATTTGCTCTTTGAAAAATCCAAATTTTTAATATCTATAGTAATGTTTTAATTCACCTAATAATTCTATTATAGATCTATCATTACAGATTTTTAATCAAAAGTTGATTCCTTAATTAACATATTATATATTTAAATAGTAGTATTCCTACTATTTAAAGATAATAATGCAGATTATTAGATATTTACCTAAAAATATTTATTTAAAAATTTAATGTATAAAATGGATTTCAAATTTTAATTATAATATTTTTAAAGATTAAATAATTAGTAATGTTTGAGAAATTACGTTAATTAGTTAAGATGAATTAATTTCTAGGTATATTTCAGAATTCTCTTCAATAGTATAAACATTTATCAATGATTGAGCATTATTTATTAAAATATTTTGAAAAACTACTTGTTGGAATATCACATTTGCTTACTGTACTTTTGAAAAAGTAAGAGTTAAATATTAATTAGAAGTTTATTCTTCAACTTATTAAAATTAACAATTTATCAAATAAATGTCTTATAGTAGGTTTTCAAGTATTATCAAACCAAAGCTCACACTGTTTCTTTACTATTAGAAAGATATGTTTTCGATGTATACTTTATCGAACCCAGAAATAGTAAATTCTCCTAATTACATGAATTGTAAAACAAAACTTGAGTTTAATGTTGTTATATTCAAGCTTGTAGTCAAAGTTCTAAAACTATCTTTTATTGTAATTCCAAAAATTTAAGGTTTATAATCCTTACAAGTATCATCAACAAATATTAATTAAACTTCTAACTCTTTAACCTATAACTCATTGTAGTATATTATTGCTTAATTATAATCTATCTCGTTTATAATAAATTCATCCAAATTTACTTCGCTTAATCTACTAAAGTTCATTGGTTAATCCTCAGAACCGTCTCCTATTCTACTACTAAGATCTAAACACTGAGCATATATAATTTTTTACTTCTTATAATAACATCCTTGTTCTGTATTTTAACATAAGTAGCACTTTTTTCTAGATTTATCATAGGTTATAGTATAATCCTATAAAATATAACTTTAGTCTAGAGTTTGTTTGCAAGATAAGCATTAAGCATCATATAAAAAAAGTGGATTTAAACTTGTATCACTATTGTTTATGCATGTTTCGCAGCTTTAAAAAAAATAAATTAAAATGAATTTAATAATGAAAATAAAATACAGGATAGGACATATTTAACAATCATCTCCAGATGAAGTCAAGGTTATCATACCATGAGGATCAGGGATATAATTTGATTTAAAATAAAAGGTACCAATAAAATAAGTTAGCTAGCTTAACTGAGCTAATAGTTTATCATAGTTGCATTGGATGCATTATGGTTGATTGTTAATTAAAATGCACTTAAGGCAGTTTGATCCACATTTAATTTAAATACAACTTTTAGATTACTAATTTAAGTAGTAGCCATCTTAACATTATGTACAAAACAATTAGAAATTATTTAAATTAAACTTTAACCTTTCATCAATCGTCAATTTTGTTCTTTCATACAATAATTCTGATGTGAAGTTATAATTTCTTGTACCTTTTTTTAAATATTTTAATAAATTGAATAATAATTAAAAATTTTTATGTAATACCTTCATAACATTTTGAACATCCTGTTGGGCACTTTTTGCATTAAAGCAAAGAAGGTATGCTATATTAATCTATGCATTAAATGCATTAATAAATCTGGTCATTTTAATTACTTGAGCTAGGATCTTGATATTTAAAGCACTTTTAGCATCCAATAATCTATGGTAAATTATTAATTATTTAAAATGCTAGAAAAAAAATTAGTTACATTATTTTTGCATAGGTCTTCTTAGCAACGATATATTTTCGATACTTAATTTAAAATATATCCTCCCTTACAAAAGTAACATTGAACACTTTATGTGCTTCCAGTGGGTGGAGAAGGATTAGTTGTAGCAGCCTATGGAGTAAAACAGTTACTGCATTTTTTATCTTTAGTTTACGATAGGCAACCAAATGAGCAACGAGTTTTATCACTAGATAATAGATACCCTTATGCACAGTTTTTACAAATTTAAGTTGTTATAACATTTTATATATTTTACACATATGACCAAATCTAAACAGTTAAATCATATTAATTTGCTCCTTGTTCTATTTTAATAGTGCTATAATCACAATTATTAATGTTCTTAACACACGATTATCCTTATATTAAATATTCATTTAATATAATTATTTTAAATAATAAATAACATAAAAATACCATCAAATGATGTGAAATAGCCATTTTAACAGAGTGTACATTTCTTAATAAAATTTTGTTGAGTTATCTAATCAAGTGAGTATGAAATTAACTAAGCCTGGTTGTAATTTAGCACAGACAAGTAGTTTTCTTATTAATAATTGAAAGATAATTATATAAAAAAATAAATATCTAATTATTAATATAATTTTTAGAGATTTATTAAGTTTCTAAAATAAGTATTTAATAAAGTTAATATGATTTATAAATAATCATGAAATATAAAATATTACCATACTAGCATTTTTTACAATTAGTCTCGCATTGGATACATGTATAAAGGTCATATGAGACCAAATAAAAATCGGCACATTGTAAGCATATTTTAACAAAAATAAAACTCTTAAACTATTTTTAGTCTATCTGTGCTTTAAATACAGCCTTTCCAGCAATAAAAGTTGCATACTAGCAATTTAAGCAATTATTAGGGCATTACTCACATATTCCATTATTTAATACATATGAATCTTAACATTAGACACAAACAGCTATTTTATCTGAACTTTAAATGCAAGATTTACATCCTAATGAACCTATTTTTTTTAAGTATTATGAAAAACTAAATAGTCATAAATAGTATGTTACATAATTTAGATTGGTAACTGATTAACTAAAATTAATTAATAATTTATTGAACTTTATAATTGAGTGCTTATTATTTTGATAATTAGATTTGCAACACATCGTCTAATGAAATTTTAAAGTTAGTACAAGTTTTATATTGAGATTAGCTCTATTACCTATTGATTTATAATAATCAAGTTTATATAGTTATTATTATTACATTTTTTAATTTTTACCATATTCCATATTCTGAAGAGCAATCTAAACACTCGTATATTGGTATTTTGTTGTAGTATGGCTTCAGACTTAAATCTTATAATATCATCTATGAGCATTATATACATGTTTATTATTTTGATCCTTACTGATACAAAAAATATCCTTCTATACATTAAGTGCAGAATGTAGGAGAATTACAAGAATAGCATCTAAAATATTTTATAAAAACTGATTATTATTAATTTATTAAATTATTTTAATTTTATACCCTTTAGGACATTTGAGTAATGGATTTAAAATACAATTTTAATTATCATAACAGTCTTATTTGATATAAATTAAGTTCATATCAAAACTTAATTGTTGAGGTATTGGAGAAAGTTGTAATTTTTATTCTAAGTTATAACATTTTTAATTCCCAGGATTGAAATAATATATAGGGCATTCTAGGCAATTATGATTATTAATAGATATATCTTAGCAGAATGACTAACTATTCATACAATTCATATTTCCTATTTGATTTGGAACATTTAAGTTATTAAGTATGCATGAATTTGATTTTGGTTCATATATAAAGCATGATTTATCTTAAACTAACTTTAATAATTCAGTGGAACCTTTACACATATTATCGATTAAACAATAACCAGTTGGGCAAATATAACAATTAGAAGATTCTAAACTTTGACATATGCCTAAGTTATATATAAATATTAATTAAAATATATTATTTATCTTATTTATAATTTATAAAATTCAAAATATTTTACATTCATTTTTATAAAATATTTTAGAAAATTATTATTAGTTATCAATATAATAAATTTAATTATAAATATAATAAGAATTAGTAATGATTATCTTGATAAAAATGGATATAGTGAAAATAATTTACCGTTAATATCTTTGCATTAATATTTAGATGGTAACACAAGATCTTAGCAGGTATTTGAAGCGCTACTTGATAAGCATTAGCTAATTTCACAATTGCTACATTATCCACTTTAAGAACAGAATCCATTTTTATCAATACAAACACCTTAAGTAAGATCTATCAATATGCATGAAAGCTTAGAAGGATCAATACAATATTTTTTAAAATCACACATCACCTTTTTAATAAATAATTTTAAATCTTATTTTTTTAAAGGTTCAAATTTACAGCTGTAGGCATTCCTTATTTCAAGCAAAACTATGTATCTTTCATTTGACCTATTAAAATTATTTTATTTATAATTTAATGATATATTTTAATACTTACCTATTGCATTTGGATTGTTGTAGTCTAGCTTTACACAATAATAATTTTTAGTTTTCTTATTTTCCATTAAACAAAAACTAGTTATATAAAATTAAAATTAATTAAACAAATAAGTTAAAAAACAAAAGGATAACCCTATTTGATAACATATAGATGCTCCATATTAACCTTCAGATTATGGTAATAAGCAACTATACGTACCATTCTCTTTGCCTGGATATTCAGGGGATAAGCGCTAGCATTCTCCATTTAATAAGCAATAGCCATCAGTACAAGCACTTGCGCCTGGGACTCCTTCTTATATACACTGCTAATTGTCCTCACTTCTCCCTACCATCTATGGGTTATTAGGGTCCATTTATTAACACTAATTTTAGTTTTAAGTATTGATACAGTATTAGCCACTTAAACATCCCATACTATTAGCTTTATTTAATTCGGAATAGTAATTTATTTTTATTTAATTAATATAATATATTTACGCTAATTCAAATCCTAACAGGTTTAATCAGTTTTCTTTGCTTTGTAAATAAGATCAGGATATATCGGGTCACTTTCTTAGAGTTATTAACATTTGTATCCACCTCTAAAGAAAAGATAAAAATTTCAAATTATTTTATGTTAATATTAATGCTTATTTTATGTTACCCAACATCAAGGATACAATATGTCAATCCATAACATGATTCTATTTCTGTTAATGCAAATAAAGTTTTTATTTGACTAAAAGTTTTAAAATTTACTATTTGTAGTGATTTCATCTTAAATAATACAACCTTAGTTAATATCAGTCCCAACAATCAGGTCTCCATTATAAATATATCCTTGAATTAAGCAATATTATCCTAAAAACGAATCAGTGTACAAACATGTGCTTGAAACACATGTTTCAATTTCATCTCCTAATTTATTAGGATCCAAATATGGTAAGCAATATTGTGTATCTTTTTGCCTTGCAAATCTATTACTATCATATGAAAGTAATAACTATTGACACTGATTTTCATTTTGCTAATTTAGGCAAAATTATCCCTTCATACACCTAATTATTTTATAAAGTTATTATTATTCAATTTAAAATTCTAAATTAAATACCTAACTGCATTTGGTTAGTCTTTCTAAAGGCAATACCCATCTTAATCTATTCCAACTCTCTGTAGAACAGCATCGAAAAGAAAACAACCTTCCATATAACTTGGTTGTTGTTATATCTGTATACAATAATTTTGAGAACATTACTATTTTACTATTAAATAATTTATTTGATTTACTTAAGCTTAATTACTAAAAAAATTTACAAGAGCTGTAGTACTAACCTGATACAGCGCATTTGAAATTGTTCTATACACCCTAAATACAAATATCAATTTTTATTTTTAATGAAACATTTAAAAAATTTTACAGATTATTAAGGATCATTGTCATTTATTTAAACACAACAGCTCTAAATTAAATCTATACAATAATCTTTTGTACATTCAATACTTATTTTTTCTCCTTATTTCAAACACTAATGCTAAATATTTTTTCCTACATAAGTAGAGTCATATTTTTAGCAATATTAATTAGATATAATGCAGAATCTTAAATTAATAAAACAAAATGAATATAATAAAATTTAAATAGATTAATATTATTACCCAGTATAACATTAAATAGGTTAAGTTATTTACTGATTTATCTCTAAACACTAATATTTACTTTTATCTACACCTACATATTAATTACCATCAAGTTATCTGATATATCCATCGGTATCTTAACAATAATCTTATCTTAAATTTACCAAATCTAATAATTTAAAAATAAATTGAAGCTAGAAGTAATAATTTAATTTTACCTGCTAAAGTGCCTTATTATATCGTAACTTAATCTTAAACAGCACATTATTTACTCTGAACAATATATCCTAAATATGTTGGATCATTCATATAAACAACACAAAACTAAACCGAGGTTTAATCAACAAGACAAACGTTTTTTTAATCATTAAAGCAGCTTTCTACCTAAGTTACCTACTAATAGCTTGTTAAACACTATAGCTATGTGTCTCTACCAATATATTAGTTCAAAGAGTATTAAAAGCATTTACCATTAAGAATACAACCGTATGTGATAGTTTAATAACAAGCGTTGTTAGCAAAACATATTGTATTATCTTAAAAACAACTTTTAATTAAAAAAATTTAGAAAAGAGATAAAAGAAAAAAATAAAATTGATTTTTTACCGAATTGCTGTAGTTTATCCAAAATTTAAACATTTTCCATTAGAATCTATCCCAACAGCTCCTTATGAGCCATCAAAATTGAAACAAGCGTTTTAATTATTTAATGTTTTATAACAATTATTTTGGGCACATTTCAAAAGGTCTTAAATAGAATTAATAAATAAATAAATTTATTTATTTTTAATTAAAAAAAAATTACTAGGAACATATTGATTCAAAGCAATGCAATTTCCATTCTAATCGACTCCCTAAAAATATTATTTTATTTTTTGTCAAAAACTAAATAATTTAAAAGAATATTACTGAGAATTGTGGATTATTATTTGTTAACCAATAACACATTTAATTAAGCATGCAAACATTTAAATATCTATAACCACATTCAATAGCTCCAGGCTGCTATTGAGGGGCACATTATAGATTAGATAATTTTGAAATATTAATTTTATCAAATCCTATTTACTAGCATGTGTTGTTCCAAATACAATATCTATTCATCATTAAATATAATAAATAAAGTAAATTAGAATGATATATTTTACCCTGAAATACAAAATTCAATCAAAGAATTAGCTTAACTATTAACTTTTAGGCATTTAGAGTAATTTGTTTCCCTGCCAACATATGGTATTTATATTTAAACAATTTAAAAATTTTCATCTTAACAGAAATTAGGATTTAGGTTTGTAATTTCTATTTTTAAAATAAAAAATAAATTTTTAAATAGATAAATTAAATATATTAAATTTTACATTATAATTATATATTTGAAGTTTTTTAGTTTTGTTAAGCACAAAATCCTGTCCCACTTATATATCCTAGGTATATTTAGTAATTATCTTAATATTTTACACAACTAGTTTGATCACTTTTTTGGCAAATACTTTGAGGATCATTAAAACAGTATTAAATTGTTTATCCAAGATTTAATTACTGTAAACTTGTTAAGCAATTAAAGTTTGTGTCTCTACCAATAAATTAATTAATATCGATTTATTAGCAATTTCCATTATTAACACAATATCCATATAAAGAACTATTATCTAATTACTTACATACTTAACTTGAAGGATCGTAACATATATTTTAAATTTTAGAACTACAACTATTTATTTATTTTAAAATTAAAATTATTATGTTAAGATATATTAATGTATTATTTTTAAAATAAATCAAATAAAAATAAATTTCAAATATTTATCAATTTTCACTCTCTCATTTTTTTCCTTAAAGAAAATATAAACTATTTTTTAATTAATTAGAATTTTTGCTTGTAGATTTTGATAAATTAAAAAAATAAAAGTTTACCAAGTAGTAGCTTAATTTAAACCAACACAATTACCGCTACCATCTTATCCAACAGCTAGTAAAGAACTGCCAATCTATGTACTAGTTGCACCAATTAGACAAGTTCTAATAATAAAAAATAAATTATTTAGGAATTAATAATTAAAGAAATCTACTAGCTGCTACAGTCAATCAGAATTCTTTTTTTATTAGAATAGATTTATTATTATAATTATAATCCTAAAAGACATTTTCCACTTTAATCTTTTGCCTATTGTTAAAATAATTATTTAAAAACAATTTTTATTATTTATAATTACTCTAATATCAGGATAAAGAGGATCATTAATGAGAATACAAGCTGCCTCATTATTTATGTTATGAACACAATATTAAGGCTTACAATTTATAAAATTATCACTTGAAAAATAATAGCCTTCCTTAATACATTCATTCATACTAGTTCTACCCTATCATACATATTTTTATTTAAAAAATGAAAGATCAATAGGAATTTACTCTAATTTCAGGTGACTCATATCTTATGCAAGCATATTAGTTAAATTTGTTTTTAGATTTGCAGTGTGTAATATTACACTATATCATTTGATTATAATATTAATTTTCAATCACACATATTCCTTCGATGGTTGTCCCCTAAAAAGTTTTCAGGTTAATGTAATTGAAATTAAAAATAATAAATATTAGTTTACAAACGCTTCTATTTTCTTTATACACTAATTATTGAGTATTGAAAAACAATATCCACTATTTTTAATTAAAATAAATGTAATATAAATTTTCTAAATTAATCTTACAATTGATCACATTTTTATATTGATAGATCCTAACAAAGATTATTAAAGTTTTAAATTCTTTTCTAAAGACCGATTTTAATAAATCCATACTAGTCTTAGCAATATCCATCCTTAATATACCTGAAAACTTTTTAACCAAAAGATGGTTTCATTAGAAAAAGATAGTAATAAATAGATAATTAAATTACTCAAAGGCCTGCTTTATTATGAAGCATTTTCATATATTCCTATACAGATACCTTCTTCAGTAATTGCAACTATGTTTTTAGATTTCTATATTTTTACACAACTTTTTCTATCCTAAGTTATGCATACATTTTCTTATTTACTGATGCAAAAATCAATTTTATCGTATTATATAGAGTCAGTCACGCAGTACCCATTTTTCATTTCTCTTCCAATAAATTCTACTCCATCAATTTAAACGCATTTACTAACTCTCTAGTCAAAGCAATCTAATTTTTAATCACACTTGCAACTAATTTTGACTAAAATCAAAAAAAATATAATCACTGCTATTTAGATAGCCATATATCCTCACACTTTTTTAAAGATACAAAATTTAATTATTTTCTACAATACTTATTTATTTATATATTTTTTATTTAAATTATTAAAATAATTCAAAAGGTTAAGTACATTTAATTAATACGAAGGTTAAAACACTGAAATTATAGATTACATTTATTTCTTGAAATTAATTTTTTTAATAATTTAAAAATGTAAGAACAATAAATATGATAAATTGTAACCAGAAAATAATAAAATATGTTATTTTTGATATTTAAAGTTTTATTTTTGTAACTATACAATATTATCATCATATTATTACTTAAAATATGATAAAAGATTTAAGTTTATTGAATTAAAACATAAAATATAAAAAATAATTAAAATAATTATTATACTACCAAAATATTTTATTATTCAAATCTAGAAATATTTTTTCTTTTACAAAAATATGGATTAAGTCTAAAATGTTGATTAAAATTAGATAAATATTGCAAAAAAACTATAAAAATAATAGAAATATTTAATCCTTTTATCTTAAAACTAAAAAGTTTATTAATTTTTTAATACAGTAAGGGTCTTGTTAATAAACAAGATTCAAGTTTTAATGGAATTTATTTTAGATAACCAAATTTCTTTTATATTTAATTTCCTTTTTAGCTTTATTGGGATATAAGAAAATCAAAAAAAGTATGATAAATTTTTTCTTTTTTAAGATGTAAGCAAAAGAGTTTAAAAAATTAACTAGTAATTAATATTATGAAATGGTCTAAATAATTATTTTCTTAAAAATTCAAATTTTCAATTTTAGTTTTCTTTAATTTTAATCAGAAAATATAAAAGAAATTACTATTATAAAATAATGATTAAGGTTTTTTAATTTTTCAATTTAAAATATTTTATTTAATCTTATCTGACTTTTTTCCAAAAAAACACAAATATTTAATAATAAACTCTTTTATAAGTAAATATAATAATTTTTAAACCTCTGAGAGATTTAAGATAGGGAACAACCATAAAGATAATTACATTCTATTTAATGAATATATTTATATTTAAAATTTTAAGGGCTAGTATAATATAGTGGAAATAAAAAAGATTTACAGAACTACAATTAACTTTTATAACACATAATTATTACTCATAAAATATAAATTAGTTAGCTAGCTGAATTATTAACTAATAAAAAATATTTGATTAAATTGTTGTAATAAAAATATTCAACTTTTTTAATATTATGTTATTTTGGTGAATATCAGGTTTTATTAATTTTAAATTCTTTTCTGCTTTCTTTGGTAATTTTTTTAAAAATTTTTATTCTACTATTCTATTGCTCAATATAATTGTTTTTATTTATTTCATAAATCTTATTAATAAAGCTAATTTCTTTTGATCAATTGTTTTACAAAAAAACAAAGAAAATTTAGTAAAAGTATTAATTAAAATTTGATTAATAAGCAAAGTAGAAACTGAAAATGATTGAACTTCTTAAATATTTTGATATTTTTTCTTAACCAATTTAATTTAATGGAGATTCTTCTTAAAAAAAGAAGACGAGTCTTGGGATTACTCTAAGTTTTTTTATATTTGTTTCAACTCTTTTTTATTTTACTTATCTCTCTTAGCTCTACTTTAGTAATTAAATAGATCCTAAATTTAGATCATAAAATTTTGTCACAAATGATGTTGTTAATATTACATTGAGTGATGATACTTTTGGATTTTAGCTAGCTCCTTAATTTGGTTAGAATCTCATTTAAGAATAAGACAGTAAAAATAAAACATATATTGTTTTCTTAGCATTTTATTAATAGAGAAATAGTAGTACTTTTAAAAGTTAATAATTAGATGTTGTGAAATGCTAAAATCCAGAGTTAGAGGGTTTTTACTGCATAGATTTTTCAAGAGCTCCTAATCTAAACATTACAATCAGTCATAGAAAAAGTCTTTTTTCTGAATTAATAATTTATCCATACAGATGTCAAGATACTGATAATTTGAAATAATTTGTCCCTGATAATTGTGCAGATCCCTATGAGATTGAAAGTTATTTGTCTAGTTTACATAACACTTTGAATTTTAAAATATAAGTTTCTTAGATTAATATTACTTCAAAATAAGTAGAAGTAAGCTATGTTAATAACCGACTTCCTGCTTTAGGTAATTTTATAACATTAGCTGAGCTTAAGATGAAAAAGTAGATTACATCAGTTAAAGAAGGATTTTTTATTTAATCAGAAAGCATCTTTTCTTCTCCAATAACTGCTCAATTTGCTTCATCATCTTTAGATTATAAATCTTATGTTAAACAGACTGGCCAAAAAATGATATCTATAGTAGTTGTAGATGCTGATGAAAATGTTGAGTATTCGTTTGTTTAATACCCACCTTATACAGAGGTTTTAGCACTCTGCAATAGCTTTTTTTCATTACTTATGATCCTAGGAGTCATTTGTAAAATGGCTGCCTTACGTATAATCAGATAAGATATATTTTTATTGTTTTTATAAAATACTTATTTGGAAACATACTAAAAAATTCTTAAAAATTGCAAATTAATAGAATTTAAAAACGACATTTAACCAATTTAGAGATCTAAAAGTATATTTTTAGATGAAAATGAAGCTACTGAATCGGATTAAAAAATACAAATTCCAATTTTTAAAGAATTAAAAAGTTTGTCTGTTTTTAAATAGGGTTTTAGTATTGACCAAAAATAAGGCTCAAGCCCTTAACAAAATTTATCTATTTTAGACAATTAAAGCTCTATATCTTAATCTAATGTACTTTTTTAGACTAATTTAGATTAAAGTGATATCAAAAATAAGATTAATAGAGATTCTCCTCTTTTAAATGTTAAAAAGAATATTTTAAAAAGAAATTTTATTAATTAATCTTAGAATCAAAAAGTAAAGAAGTTGTAGGATAACAGCTTTTACTAAAAAAGCTAATCCTAAAATTTAAAGTAGGAATTAGTGGAAGATGCAAATAAAAATAACACTTATATTCATACAATAAAGTAAATGCTATTATCATTTCAAAATAATAGTATTAAGCATAAAGTTTAAAACTTACTTTTCAAAACAAGGTAATTTATTTATATTATCAATTAATTATCTAAAAAAAATAATTTTAATAAAAAATTAAAAATTTTATTTTAACTTTTAATTGATAAAAAAGGTTATTTAGTAGAAATAAGTTCCTTGAATCTTAAGGATTAAATAAGTAAATGGTGGAAAAAATAGAAAAAGAAGTTTTATCAAGTTAAGATTTTTACAAGGTTTATAAAGATATTTTGTTTTTGAAAAAAGCTATTATGATTCTTTTTAGTAAAGATTAACTTGCTGCTTTAAAATTAGTAGGTTATTCGCATGAATTTCTAGGGTTTAATTTAGATAGAGAAATAAACTAAACATTATTAAATGGTAAATTATTTTCATTAAGAATATTTGATATAAATTTAACATTTTCTAATTATCAAATAAGATCGATTTTAGAAGAGTTATTTAGAGTAACAGTTCGTTATTTAATAGTATGAAGAGCTGTAAAGCTAATAAGTAAACTTATTTCTGTAGAGGTATTAAAAATAATAAAATCTAAGTTAAATTGATAAAAGAATATATTCGTCTATGTGTATAAATTAAATTGTATGATCTACTTACTTTTTTAGTTTAATTTTTTTGTAAGCCTTTATCAATTTTACACTTGCAAATAAAATATATACTATACTTTAAACTTTATATATCTGTCTTAAATATTTAATTATATTAAATATACCTAAAAATATGATTGCTATATTTTTATTTAAAGATTTTTTAATACTTCTACCATTCAACCCCCCTAAAATATCTGGATTAAAAATAACCTTTTAAACAACAAAAACTTCCTAAAAATATGTTAAAATTGAAATTAATAAAGATAGATTGATAATATGTAATAATATAATTTAAAAGATAATTATTTTTATTTGTTAAATTTATTTATAAAAATAATCTAAATTTTATTTTTTAAAAAGATTAATTATTAATCAAATTTTTTTTTGACCACTCTATTACTTTTAAAAAGCTATGATAATTTTTTATTGATTTCTTACCTGTTTCATATTCAATAAATTATTTATTTTTAATAAATTAAAAAATATGTATGATTTAATAGCTTTTTAATATCATTTGAATGTTTAATTTGATTTTTTAAAGGTTTTTACTCTTAATTAAAATAAAAGAAAAATAGAAAGTAGAGATAATCTAAAAAAATTGAAGGATATTCTAATGATTACAATATTAAGATATTTTGATTTGTTTTCGCAATCTATTTAATTAAATGGAAGTTTGCCAAATAAAAAATAGACTCGCTTTGGGATTTTTATAAGTATTTTAATATTTTCCTTGACTCTTTTTTACTTTGTTTACCTATCTTAGCTCTATTTTAGCAACTAAATTGATCCAAAATTTAGATCATAAAATTTTATAAGTAATGAAGTTGTAGATATGCCTTTAAGCAATGATTTTTTTGGGTTTTAGTTAGCTCCACAATTTAATTAAGATTTAATTACGTAGCAATATAGCCAAAACAAAACGTTTATCGTGTTTTTGGCATTTTATTTTTATCGAAACAGTAGTTATAATGGATATTAGTAACTAGATGTAGTTAATTGTAAAAATCCATAGTTAAATGGCTATTATTGTGTAGATTATTCAAAAAACCCTTATTTAAACATAAAAATTGGAAACAAAAATAATGTTTTCTCTGAATTAATCATTTTTTCTTACAGATGTTAAGATACTGATATCTATAAAACCTTTGTGCCTGATAATTGTGCAGATCCAAGTGAAATAGATAAATATTTAGCAAATACATAAAACACTTTGAATTTTAGGTTGTAAATTTCTTAGTATAACACTACTTCAAAAGAAGTAGAAATAGGATATATTAACAATAGATTAGCTTCATTAGGGAATTATTTAACATTAGCAGAGTTAAAGGTAAAAAAATAGATTACTTCAATTAAAGAAGGTCTTTTTCTTCAATCAGAAAGCTCATTTTCTTCTCCAATATCTGTTTAATTTGGTTCATCATCTCTAGATTATAAATCTTATGTTAGAGAAACGGGTAAAAAAATGATATCTTTAGTAACTGTCGACGTTGACGAAAACGTTTAATATTTTAATATCGAATATCCACCTTTTACTGAAATATTAGCTCTTTGCAATAGCTTTTTTGCATTACTTATGATTTTGGGGGTTATTTGTAGAGCAATTGCCCAACGCCTTATAAGACAAGACATCTTTTTACTGGTTTTATAAAACTCTTACTAAGAAACATACCAAAAAATTCTTAAAAATAGGAACATAGCTCAGTTTAATGAAGATATTTTGCTAAATTAGGTTGATAAAAGTTTGTTGACAGCGAATGAAGGAATTGAAAACAATTAACAAATTTTAATCCCGTAATTCAAACATTTAAGCAGTTAGTCAGTTTTTAGAAAAGGTTAGAGCTATGATTCAAAACAAAGCTGCAGCAAATAGCACAATTAACTTCTTTAAGATAATCAAGTATCTATCTCAAATGTACTTTTTTAGCCTCACCAAGAGCTTAGTTAAGTATTTACTAAACCTAACAAATAATCTCCTCCTTTGAAAAGTTATTAAAGCTATAGTCTAAAAAAAGATAATAGTTATTAAAGTAATTTATCATTATGTTAAACTTCACAGAAAAATGAAATTACTAGAAGTATTTATTTGAAAAGTCATAATAAAAACAGTAAACAAGATGAAACAAATAATTAAAGTAGAACTAAAAATGATTGCAATTTTAATTAAATAATAAATTAAAGACTAACTGCCTTTTCAAATTAAAAAGTAAATGAAAAAGTAAAAAATTAGCTTTTCAAAATAAGGTAGATATTTAATTTATTTTCTTTGATTTTCTAAAAATAACTTATTTTAAAATAATATTAATTAATTTAAATTTTATAGATTATTTTGTAAAAATAAATTTCTTGAATCATGTGGGTTGAACAAATAAATGATGGATAAAATAGAAAAACAAGTTTTTGAGAGTTTAGATTTTTATAAACTCTACAAAGATATTTAACTACTGAAAAAAGCTATGATGATGCTTCTTAGCAAAGATTAATTTGCTGCATTACAATTAGTAGGTTATTCACATGAATTTTTAGGCTTAAAGTTAGACAAATAAACAAAAGCAACTATTGAAAATAGTAGTTAAATTTATTTTTTGCATCTGTTCTAAATTTAATATTTTATTAAATTTTTTATTTATAAAGTTGAGAATTAGAAGAGTCATTTAGAATAACAAAATATTATTTAACAATCTGAGGAACTACAAAGTTAACAAATAGGTTTATTTTTGCAAAGATATTAAAGTTAACAAAATTTAAGTTAAGTAGATAAAAGAATATTTTCGTCTATGTTCATAAATTCAATTTTATGAAAATAATTTTTATTTAATTTTTTATAAATTAATTTGGTAAACTCAAACAGATAAATTAATAGTAAGTAATTTTTATTAAATTTGTGTTTTAAATAAAAATAAAACTATAAAAAATAATATTTTAAGATTTCAATTTTTATTTCTAGAATCATATTCAAACAAAAATAGTAATAACCTAATTTTTTTATCATTCCCTTAATTTTATTTTTATTTTAATAAAATAAATTATCCCTATTTTAAGAAAAAAAAAAAAGGGACATGTCTTAATTAATTTAATTAATGAGGATTTACAATAAATAAATACTTTAATGTGACTCATTTTAATAATTAATTTTGAATAAAGTAAAAAAAATAATATTTAGTTTGTTATCTTAGTAATGAAATTTATAAATAACTTGAATGTTAGGATATAATAAATTATAATTATATGGTTGAGTGTGCAAATAGTTGGATGGTTAATAAATTGTGTTTTATTTAATTTTTATCCTTTATTTATAATGTAAATAATTCAATTAACAGACATAAATACATTATCAAATAAAGCAAACTATTTAATAAATTAGTAATATTTGAGATACCTATTTATTTTTAATTGATTAATTTTATAGTAAATATATAAATAGATAGATCGAGAGTTAGCACAAAATGTCTGATACAAAGTATAATTCCTCTCTTTATGAAGGAAATCTCAAATTAAATCATGAAGTGATAAATAATTCTAATACAAAACAGCTTTATTCATTTACCAAAGCAAAAAGATTCATATACTAAAAACCAGCTTGTGCTTAAGCATTTTATGATCTTCCTAATGTAAAAGACAAAAGATCAGCATTAATGGGATCAGGATAAAAAGTTCCAATTTCAAATGCTGATAAAACTATTCCAAGCCCTTAAGACTATATTATAAAATCATACTTCGAAGATTCACTATAAAAATAGAGAGGAGTTAGCTTTAAAAATGGTCGAGATGTAAAATATAATTTATTTAAATTTAAATTAGACAATCATTCCAAGCCACTCTAATAAATATTATGATAAAAAATAGAAAACAAAATTTGGAAATATGTTTAACAATCAAGGAGCTCCAGGCGTGGGACAATATTTAATCAAATCTGACTTTGAAAAATTAGCAAATAAAGGATACACTATGATGTCGAAGAACTAAACTTAATGTAAATACTATTTTTCAATAAATCATTATAATGACTCATTAATATAAAAAGCCATGTGGAACATCAAAGCACCATATCCAGGACCTGGATCATACAATTAAATAAACCCAATAGACCCAAAATAAATAGTACTCTCTACAATGAAAAAGTATTAAGGTTATGCCATACCTCATTCTAAAAGATTCTCTAATTAAAGTAAATGAAATTAAGCCATATTTATTAAAAGAAATATATTATAAATATAAAATTAATTAATAATTATCAATTTATTCGTTTATTACTTTAAAGCTTTATTATTAATTTATTATTTAGGATGTTCCACTCCTGGACCTGGATAATATAATGATGAAAAACAAAAATAAGTTGGATAATATATAAACTCAAGATAAAGAAGTATTTCAGGAACAAGATTTACTACTGAAAATAGAAATGTATTTTAAATTTCTAAATAGCCAAGTAATTTAAATTCTGCATAATTTTCCAAATTATTCATTTATTCATTAATAAAAGTGCCTGGACCAGGTTCATATAGAGTTTATACAGAATTTGGTGATGGAGATTACGATAGACCAAAATCATAATTTAGAATGAGGAGAACTTATTCTACTCCTAGTGTTTAAGCAACATAATGAATGAAAGAAAATATTACAAATTAAAATTATATTAAAAACAAGTGAGTACTATAAATATATCTAATAATAATTTATGCTACACAATTTTATTTAAAGCATTTTTCCATTTATAATTAATTTGTACAAATTAGTATATGTTATTTAGTTAATTTGTTTTCTCTATTGTTGAATGAAAATCAAATATTAATTTTTAGAATATTATTTGATATATTTTTATTTTAATTTCAATTTAATAAGAAATATTAACATTCTGAAAGACATAAATTAAAAAATAATTAAAAAAATAATATATATTTTATAAAATAATAATAGAAAAATAATTGTTTCAAATTACTATTGACTTGAGAATTTTATTTTATAAATTGATTTATTACATAACACTTATTTTAATTGATATCAATTTTTAAAATTTGACAAATTTCCTTAATTTTCACTCAAAAAATTTTTGGATTTTTTTTGAACAAAGGTGTTAATTATTAAAAGATTTAAGAAAATTTTTTTAAATAATGTATTAAATCTGAATAATATAAAATTTATAAATTTTTTATCTTTGAGAATACCTTTTTTAAGGTTCAATTAGTCTAAACAGTATTGATTTTGTTAATCACCTAAGCTAAAACTAATTAAAAAAATAAAGAGTATTTTGCTTTTAGTATCCACAAAACATTTAAGGAATAAAAGAAGGGTCACCCTAAAAAACATACTTATTAGAAAATAAAATACTAATATTATTTTGTTTTACTCAAGCAGAAAAGGATTGTTTAGTTATGAAATTTTACAATAAATTAATTTTATTTAAAAAAAGAAGTTTGAGTTATTTATTAATAAATATATTTTAAATTTTAAACATGAAAAAAAAAATATTAAATTTGATTTATATTAAAAAATATTATTTTAAATACTATAAATTACTTCTAAGCATGTATTAACAGTAAAATAAAAATAATTATGTACTTGAATATTCATTGTTTCTCTCATAACTAAAAGATTATTTAAAACCATTTTTTAAATTTTCATTAAAAAACAAGGATTATGCTTTAGACAATATGATTTAATTAACAAATTATTTATTTTCTTATGCACAAGATTTTGTCAAAAAATTTTTGATAGGCACATGATAAACTATTAAAAAGAATTTTATGACCATTAAATTTAATTAAGCAATTTAATTTGGATATTCATTCTTACAAATATTTTTCTGATGGTCATTTCTTTTATTAATTTAGTTTTTGCTTCAAGTAGAAATATCTTTTACCTTTTTCCACAAATATTCAAACAATATTCAAGATTATTTAAATAAACCCCCAATTACTAAATAAATACATTACACTTTTCTTTTATTGTTACTACATTTGAAAGACAACACTTATAAATTTTATCTTTACAGAATAAGCTTACTATACTTTTTGTTTTGCACAAGGATTATTTGATATCTTTTTATTTATTTTAAAAATGAGGAAAAAAGGAATTGAATAAATTTATTAATTTTGCTTTTGTCATATTTAAAAAAAAACATGATTAAACATATAATTGTAAGATATATTATTTACTATTTATATTATATTTTTATTAATCATTTTTTTTATTTTTCAGAAGGGACTAACAGCATCTAATCCGAAGGTACAGTTACCTAAGACTGTGTTGTTTTACTTTCTGATTCCAACAAATGTGTGGTTTTTGCACAAAGGAATGTTTTATGAGGCCCAAGCTTCTTAGCAATTTTAGATGGAGAAAGTAGTGTTGTGATCGAATTCAGCTTCAATGTTAACGAAGTTAACTTTAAGAGGGACAAAGACATTTTAGGGTTTTCCTAATTTGTTAAGTGTGGCAATTTATAAGGTCATCTCGCTGGGGGACATAGTAGGATTAGATAAATAAGCCTTTCCTTCACCTACAACTGGGCAGTCCATAGAAGCTTAAGTGTTATTAAAGGTCCAGAAATTTCTTTAGCAGTATTTGGGGTTGCAGCCTTAAGAAACAGTGAAGTTGTAGGTCTAGGCGCTAACAATAGCGATCAAAGCAACAGCTAAGATAATTGATTTCATGGATAATTAGTTATCTTCTTTTCAGATTTTTTTTTGAGATATTTTTATTAATTAAGTTTTATAAATAATTGAATAAAGAAACTAATATTTCAACCAATTGCTTTTTGAATTTATTACTACTTATTTACTTACTTTTATAATTATTTTCTTTTATATCTGTAACACAAAAGAAAAACATAATATATTCTGGCAAGATAACCACATAAAATTTATTTAAAATTTCTTTGGAATCAAACAAAAGTCAGGTATTATAAATAAATATAATAGCAAAATATATTCTTTTATTATCAGTTTAATACTTCTTTTATTTAATATTTTTAACTGATCATTATTAGCTATTATAAATACCTTTATTGAATAATCAAAATCTAATTATAAAATATTATAAATATTAATATAAAATAATTTATGGTATGTTAAACTACCTTGTTATTCAAAATATCCCCTAATTTTATAAAAAATAATTTACTAAATTCAAAGATTTAATATATACTTAAACAGATAGTATCTAAGTTAAAGTACTAAATAATTATATTGAAAATAAAAAAATTTAAATTATATATACCAAAATACCTCAATCCATAAAAATGTGATGAACCCATTATGCTTTATGTCTTGGTTAAAGAAAAATAAATTAATTCTTGCCTTAATTGAAATAATAAAATAGAAGTAAAAAAATGAGTGAATATGGTAGGTAAATATTTACTTAAAAGGTTATTTATATGAGGAAAATTAATTGTAAATTTAAAATTTGAAATTAGTATTTAGTAAAAGTATGTATTAACTCAATGCTCTGCAGTTAAATATTTCTTAAATATTTTTTATAAAACTTCCTTTTAATAAATATAAAATATTTTTAGGTATTCAAAAAGATTAGATTAATATTCTCAGCAAAAAAAATAATTTATGCAGATAAAAGATTTAAATTTTAAATTTATAAAATAGATAAAACAAATTGTTTTTGCTGCAGCTGTATAAAAGATTTTTTTGTATTAAAATACATAAATGACATAAATGGAGCAAACTATTAATCATATTTGAATTCAAGATACAAATTAGTTAATTTTATCATATTTAAATATTTTATATATCTAATAAGATTTTTCTATTTCATTTGATTAAGAGTAAAAATAAATATTTATTTATTTAAAATAAACTTAAAAAAATATTTTTTGTTTTTAATTTTTATTAGAAAGATTTTTTTTCAATAAAATAAAACTTTTGAATTTATCATGCAGCCATATTTTTCAATTCCTAGTTTCTTTATTTAATTTATCTTGAGTTAATAAATTTTTAAAAATGACTAAATGATAGCTTTCAATAATTATAATAATAACAACTTAAATTTTTATACTTAATCAAAAACATATTTTTTTAACAATAATTTTTTAAAAGAGTTTGATATGTCATATTAGAAAAATTAATTATTTTTTAATATAAAATTAATGTCTTTATTTTCTTAAATGATTTATTATAATTTTGACAACATATTAATTAGTATGTATTAAAAATATTATTTATCATTACATTAAAAATATTAATGATTTATCAAGTCAATTCATATTTTCTTCAATCTTATTTCAAATACAATATTTATTTAGAAATAAAAAATATATTCATTAAATAGATTAAAAATATGATAATCTTTGATGTTATCATAAATTCAAATTATAATTTTCTTCAATTCATTTCAACGATAATAATTATTCTGGAAGAAATAATCTATTATTTGTTTCCTAGAAAGTTAAGATATATATTACTTAATCAAGTTAAGAGTAAAAAAGAAATTATATTTTAATGAAAATTCATTTTTTTAAAAATTAAGCAGCAAATTAGAATTTAAATGATAATTAATATTGACCAGCTAATTAAATTCAAGTTTATTTTTATCATTGGAGTGTGTTAAATTCTATTAATATATATAGTAATAATAAATCTTCTAAATTTTAATAAATAAGTTGTAATACAATAAACATATTTTAGGAATAATTTTAAAAACTAAAAATTTAAAATATCATAGACAATAAGTATTTATACTTATATAAAAGATGAATATTAATTATAAAGTTATAGAATATATAAAATATATTTTAGAATTTATTGGAAAAATGAAATAAGAAAGATATTTAACTCGTGTAAAACAGATTCAATTATTTGTATGAGATTATATCATTAGCAATGCTTAAGTAGGTAAATTTTTATTTTATAGTATCTTCTATTTTAAGGTAAATGCGCTTTTTTATTAACTAATAAATAAATTTATTCATTCAGTGATTCTTAGAATTAGATGTGTAAGTACAATTTTATTTGAATATAAAGTAGATGATATATCAAATAATTGAGTAAATTTACAATAATAGCATAGATAATTAAAATCGAGGCCATTTTTAGACCATTTTGAAAAGCTTCCTCTTACCAAATATTAATCAGCTAGTATTTGAATTTGAGACTAGCATTTGCCAATTTTTTTAAAAACTTTATGTCAATTTTTTTAATTACATGAAAAATAAATAGAAAGGAAATTTCTGTTTACGGAGCTCGCATCCCCAATATTTATTACATTAGATTTTGCATTATTATTTTTCTATTATTAAAAATAAGAATTTTTTTGCCACCAAATTATAAAAGATAAAACTAAAAATTTTAAATTTATTTCTAAATTAAGACCATCTTTAACATTATCTTTTATGAATTAGGCAAACATATTCAATTGTGTATTAGTTTGATATAAAATTATTTATTTGAGTTTTCTATTAATTAAACTATATATTTATTTTTATTAAATGCTGGAGTAAAATAAATTCAAGCTTATTATCTATTGAAGCCTTTCTAATTAATTCAAGAATGATCAATTCTATCTAATGATACATTCATAAGATAAAATATTTAAATGATAAAAATTAAAATACCATTTAAATAAATCTTACTTAAATATTTTAGATCAGTTAAAATTTATATTTAAATAAAAATAATATTTTATATTTTTTAAGAAAGAACGAAATCTTATGAACTAAATAAAAATATTTCTGTTTTTTTCCTAACTGAATGAATATGATTAGATTAGGTTGAATTTTATTTAGTTACAAAAAATTTATATCATAAAAATTTTAAGGCAAAAACAATTTTTTATTAATTAATTTGCTCAGTAATACTACCTCTATGGCAAAAAATTTCTAATTTTATTTTCTATTTTTCTAATCCTAAAATTCAAATAAATTTTTATTATAAATTACATATTTGAAGTATTTGTGTTTATTAATAGGACTAAAACATATTTTCTTACTAATTCTACATTTTCAAAAATCAAGTAACAAGAATTCTTTAACACAATAAATTTATTTTAGTAAAAATTTGTTTACTTAAAACTTATATACTAATAGAAAATAATAGTCTTTTATAATTTAAAAATATTCTATCTATTTTATCATTATATAAATGTAACATCAATGTAATTAATTTTTAACATCTGTCAGAATTAAATAAAAAATTTATGAAATTAATTTTAAGAAAAATGGTTTGAGTGATAATGATAGCTTGAAGAATAGTTTTCGATAATTTAGTTGTTTTAAGGTAATTAGTACTATTTTAAGTGTAAACTCAATCAAATAAATTTTCTATTGAAAAGAATTAAAAATTAGACTCTAATTAATTTAAAGTCTATAGCTATTTAAAATTGAATACAATTATTAGATTTTCAAATGCTTCTTAAATTATTTAGATAGTTATATAAATTTTAATTAAAATTAGAATGCTATATACTAAAAAAAAATAAGTAAAAAATATGGATTACTATTTGTTTAATAATATAAAAATAATTTATTTTAACTTAATAATATCAGTAGCATTAATTTTAATTGATGTAAAAGCTTAGAATTGCTCAAATTTAATCTCGAAATAAACCGCATCTATCACACGCTAAGGTAATTAGTTAGTAAAATAAGTAATATTTACTTATTATTTTTTAAATTAAGGCTATCAGTGTATTTATGACTCAAGCTAAAACTATTCAATTGGTGATTTAGTTAAAACTTACATTACATAATAGACTTCTACTCAATTTAAAGACATAGTTTTATCTAAGGGTGATTGCGATGTATAATACTTAATCAATCCAATCAGTTAATCACTATTAAATGATATTTTAATTGATTTTTAAGGTAATAATGGATAAAATTTATCCTATTTATAAATTAGCTTTGATTCGTACTTTTAATTACAAAATGGAGTTTTTCCAGATTCAATTACAATAATGACTTATTAGAAAAATGGAGGAAACTCTTATTTAAATTAGCTAGATAATTCTGTGAAATAGTAATCTTCATCTTTAAATTGCAAAAATAATTATTATAAAAAATCTGAATATTATTTAATTGACATGAAATCTGCTACTTCCTACTTTACTTTACAGACTTAAGTTCATCCTAATACTTTTCCAAATTTAATGGCAAATATTCAAATACTAGCATATTATTAAGTAATTTTTAATTTTATAATTTCCTTTTTATTTTTACATTTGATAGAAATTTAATTAGATTTATCTATTTTATAATTTTAAAACAAAATATCTTAAAATTATAATACAAATAAATTTGATTGATTGTGCTGCATTTTGCTAAAAATCAAATTAAAAAATTAATTTTTTTAATAAAAAATAAAATATAGTGTCCAATAGGCTGCTCTACATGTAATACATCTGGCGAATGTTCTGCTTGTATAACTAATTATAATTTAACATAAAAACTTTGCTTATTAAAGTGTAGTTCAAATCAATATGCACAAGTAACAGATACTGCTACAACTGAATAAAAATGTTTATAATGCGATGTTTCTTGTTTAACCTGCTTTGGTAAGTCAACTAATTGTAATACTTGTAGTAATGGATATTATCCTATAATTACCACAGGAACTGCTACTACGTTTTAATGCGTATAAACATGCCCAGATACTTACTATCTTACCAATAATCAATGCAAATAATGTCAAGCACCTTGTCTTAATTGTTTAGGTGATCCAAAAAGCTGTACTTCTTGTTAAAATAATTATTATCCTTTGATATCATAATAATAAAGTACTACATTTTAATGTTTAACCACCTGTCCTAATGGATTTTAATTCACATAAAACAAATGTTAAGAATGTTAAATTTATAGTACATAATCCTGCTATAGTTGTGGTCCAACTTGCAAAACTTGTTAAAAAGGTGAAAAAAATTTTTGTTTAGATTGCTATGACAGTATGACTTTTAATGGTTATACATGTGTTTGTAAAAACACCTAAGATACTAGAGCAAACTTATATCATTGCAGCTATGATATATATGCAGCAGTTTAAGCTACCTATGAGAGTAGTGTTCCTATCTTAACTCTAGAATTCGGATCACCCTTAGTTTCTGTGTATGGTCTTTCATGCAACTAAATATTTGACTAAGCTACAAATGACCTATTAGGATTTAATTCGATTTGCGAGATTAATTCAACTTAGATAATTGTTACTTTAAGTAAATAAATTATTTTTTAAATTATAGAAATGAAATAATAAAAATAAAATAACTAGGTTCCGATGCAACAATAATGGCTGATAATATAATAGGATTTAACAGCAAAGCTTTGGTTCTTCAATTCTAAGGATACTCAAATCCTATAAAAATATTCCATCTAATTTCAATTGTATAAAAACCAGGACCTTAAGCAACTGTAATAGTTTAATATAATGAAAAAGTAAACTCTTGTGATGATATCTCTTTTGCAATCGTAGGTCTTTTAAATGATGGAAAAAGAGATTTCTTTTAAATACAATGGAGTTTAGCTTAACCTGAGAGTTATAGCAATTAAACGCTATCAAATATTAATAAAATTATAAGTTTAGCAAATAAAAAGCAAAGTCGTAGCTTATTTATAAACCGATATATTGTTGCTCCTGATACTTCTATTACAATTAATCTATTTTACATACTTAAAATTTAACAAAGAAGCACTCTTTCATTTACTACATTTAATTAATTAACCAAATAACTTTTTATATAAAGTATTTAAAATCACTATCCTCCTATCTACAAGTAAAGAATTATTTTTATTGCTTTTATTTAATATTAATTTAAATAAGAGGGTTACTAAAATTTATAAAAAATCTTTTTATATCTTACTAAAAATTTTATTTTTTAAATTAAAAAGTTACATGGATATAAAAGTATTCTTTATTTTCTATGTATAACTATGCGACTAATAGGGAAATAGAATTACTAAAGAAACTTTAGACGTTTAAGTAGTTTCTAAAGCTTAACCAGAATTAAACATCGTTCAAAACTAATTTAATGATGAATAGATTGAAATAGATATTAAGCCTTATTCTATTCCTCTAAATTCTACTTTAGATCTTTCAGTAATACTAATATTTTTATTTTATAAATTTAATTTATTTATTTAATTAACTACTAGGTTTAAGCAGTTTCAATAAGTAATAATTTGATTAATTCTACTTACAATATGTCAATCACCCCATAAATCTCAGAATTATTTATTTAAATTTCTGGTGGTTCAGACAGAATGGTAGATTATTAAGCAAATACTACTATAACTGCAGTAGCAAGAGATTACGAAATTTAAGATGCTAATTCACCTTAAGGAATCTAACTTAAATGGACTTGTTAAAATATAGCTTCAAATAATGCGGATTCTTAATGCTACAATTATTTATTTGATGTTTTTCCTATTCCATAAAATGTTTTAAGCTTCACAATAGAAGAGGGAATTTTTAATCCATATCAGAGTCTTAAATTTACTCTTTAAGGCTAAAAAGATAGTAGATAATCATTGGCCAGTGTTTTATTAATATTTACAGAAATTAATATACCTGCTTTAATTGTTAAATTTGATGATGAAAAACTGCCTCAAAAAGTAAATATTAATGATGATATTTCCGCAACCCTTATTTACGATTCAAATACACCTATTAACCTTTTAACATATGCAGGTGCTATATTATACAAAAACAAAGTTGTAGGTATAATAAAATTTGATTATCTTAAAATCAAATTTAGAATATGGGATTATTTTTCTATGATAAAGGAAAATAACCCAGTAGTTTAAGTAAGATTTTCAGTTTATAATCCAGCAAACATTATGCCCAGCTTGAGTATCATAAACTTTAAAATTAATATACCACCATAAAAGTGTGTATTTAGTGTTAGTCCTTCTAGTGGAATAGCTCTTGAAACTTCATTTATTATATAATTTTCAGGGTGTATAACAAAAAGTAACCCAATTACTTACTAATTCTTTTACTATAATCAATAGATAGATTAACTTTAAGAAATTTAAGTACCATAAAATATACTTAGAAGATAAATTTAAGATTAATTTATTACTAGTTCAATAAGAACTGTTCTACCATCTGGAGATTTAGTTATAATGGGGTAAGCTATGGATTCAAACTTAGCTATTTTTAACTCTACTGTTCAAATTAGTGTTCGTCCTTATGACTCAGATGAGTAGAGTCTATTAAAACTCATAGAAAATGCCATAGAAGATAGCTAAAATACAACTACAAGAAATGCTATTCTATAATTTAGCATAATAGCTGAAGAAATTTCCAAGAATAATACAATCTTTAATCTTCCTTCAGTGAATGAAGCAAAGATAAAATTAATATAATCTATGCTTTTTTATTCAAATAAGTTACCAACTTCTTCATTTTTATCCACTTTATCAAATAAGCTAATTTCAAATCTCTAATCGTCTTTGATTGTACAATAAGATTAACAAAGCTAAAATCTACTTGGCCAAGTAAATTAAATACTTAATAATTAATAATCACTAATGAAAGTTACAAATAATAAACTCATGAGTAATAATGATATTGTTCTACAGAATTTAGTGGACTCCTTTAAAATTCTAAACTCAACAACTTAAAATTTTAATGCTGTAAACTCAACTAATAGTCTTTTGTAAACTTAATTAAATATGTCAGATTAAATAGGTCAATTAATAAATAATATTTCAATTCCAAATCAGGGCTAATTTTAAATGTAAGGAAATCAAATTTCTTTAAATTGTGAGTAAGTAACTTAAAAAAACCTTTAAAAATACTATTACGATTAAGGTGAAAATTTATTAGAGGAATCTAATATTTATAATGTAGTGATAACTAAATATGAGTAGAATCCTTTTAATCAAAGTGATGAGTTTCAAAATTATGTGAATCAGCTAAAAAATTAAACACCTTCAATCTAAATATCTTAAAATCCAGTTATTAAACCTTTAATTTAAGATATGACAAATTAAACCAATCAAAATGTAACCAATAAAATACAGATGTAGTTTCCAAATATAAAAAAACCATCAAAAAATAACCTGACTTGCATATAGCAGCAAAAATCAAGTTGGTCGTCTAAAAATTGTGTAATTGTAGAATCTTTATCAATTGGAGGATATAATTGTATTTGCAAAGATTAAAAACCTACAACAATTATAGAAGATTTAGAGGTAGTATTAAATAACAAAAATTTATAAACAGCATTTGGTTCAGAAGGATTTTCTAATATAACTCATTTCAGCACATTTTATGAGTTTGCAATTTTTTGGATTTTAACATCGGTTACATTAATATAATTTGGTCTTTGTTGGTTTGGAAAATAATTGGATAAAAAATAATAAATATGCATTCCATCATCTTTGACAAATGTAGCTCCTATATAAGAAAACAATATTTCAAATCATAGATAATTATAATCTTTAGTAAACATGGAAATATTTGTTTCACCAGAACAAACTAATAGGTAATAAAATTAAGAATAGTAAAACGATTTAAAATAATAGAACTCTCTTTAACAACAGTAATATTAGTAAGAGAATATATAAGATGAATAAGAAAAGCTTTTTAATGAAATTGTAAATTGGAAAATTAAATAAGAAAAGATTTAAAAACCTAAATTTAATAGAAGAGTTAGCTTTTTACCCTTAAGTGACAAACATATTTAAGATATATAAACAAACAATGATAATTTAAGTGGTTAAAAAATTTTGTAAAATAACAGTGACAAGATACAAAAATCTTTAGAAAAAAGTAATGAAAAATTATCTGAGCAAGAAAAAGAAAAATAATAAAAAGATACCTCTATAGATTTAAAGGTTACATAAGAGGATTAACAACCAATAGAAAATAATCAGATTTATAAAAAGTTATTATAAAAATCACTTATTTAGAAAATATTAATATTTCACAATTTTACTAATATATTTTTTATGCATAGCTTAAAACTTTCAAGGCCAATAAGATTTACTATTTTTTATTTGAAAGTAATTCACTCGCTAAGTGTATCGACTATTTTTGATTAATAGTATAATGATATATAAATGGTGTTTATTTCAGTTTTAAATTCAGCTATAATATCAGTAAGTGTGTTAATCATAGAAGCTATGTATAAGTTTAGAAAGATTGGAAAGATAATTT
The DNA here is from genome assembly GCF_000189635.1 of Tetrahymena thermophila SB210. NCBI lineage: Eukaryota > Ciliophora > Oligohymenophorea > Hymenostomatida > Tetrahymenidae > Tetrahymena > Tetrahymena thermophila. Next base: position 79,847 of record NW_002476398.1, read on the forward strand.
CATCATTACTAATAATCTCTTTATTAGCACTTTATTACTATATCATATTAGCAGTTATAAGTGGACAGTCAAATTCATATGCAAATTAAAGAGTATTTTCTTTTTTTATTCTTTTTGGAATAGATTTCTTGATTATTTCTACCTTATTATCTTCATTCTGTGTTATGATTTTAACACTAAATTCAAAGAAAATGTCTAGTAGCATCATTAAAAAATTATTTTAAATATTAAAAATATAGGACATAATACAAAATCTTGTTTTGTGATTATATTTATATATTTTGTATCCTTCTTTTTTAAATCTACAAAAATTTTATCATTTAAAATTTCAAATAGTATTCTTATTTTATTTAATTAAATATTTATTAATTTATATATTAATAGATTGTGAAATCTATCATTATATTAATATTTTATTTTTAATTTGATTTTTTGTTTATTTAAAATTTATTTAAATTATTATAAATTAAATACAAATTACATGTAAATATATAAAATACTAATATATAAATTTATTTAATATTATATTAATTTCTATTAGAAAGATAAATAGTTAGTTATAGGTGTAACCTATCACTATTTATCTCTCTATTACAAAAAAAAAAATCTGCAATTAGCAATAGTAACATTTAACCATGGTTTCAATTAAGTTCATAATATAATAAAAATAATTACCCTTGCCTAAGCTACTTATGTAATTTTATAAATTAAACATAATAGATATTATAAATAAAATTCATATTAATACGACTATGTATATGTTGGAAATTTACTAAGTATATACTTGCTAATTAATAACATTTGGTAAATACAAATTATGATAAGATTCTTTATTTAAAAATTTTAATTTTATTAAATTTACATTTTAATTTTAGGTTTTTCAAAATGTATTATATATAATAAAAATATTTTTAAATAATAAAATTAATTTATTTATTATTTTTGTTAAAAAAATTAATATTAACATAAAATCAATTACTCTAACTATTAATATTTGAAATATTTTTGAGTAATTAATACTCTTATTCTAGTTTATTATTTTTTTATTTTCTACTATTCTACTTTAGTATATTTTATTTATAAAATAAATAATTAGAAGAAATTTATTTTTCAAAAGCATCTTTATAGTACTAATTGATAATATTCATTGATTTTTTTTGAATTCTTTACTTTAATAATTTCCAAAGTTATAATGGTTATCTTGATTTTATTTGTTTCTTTGTAAAAACATTAAGAAAAATCTTGATACTATTTTAAAATAGCTAATATGTGAGTAAAATAACTATCAAAATATTAATCAAGCAAATAATTATTCTAGATTCGTTTAAATAGCTAATTTAATTTAAGTAGCTCATCATGCCAAAACTAACCGAAAGCCCAAAACTCACAAACACTTCTATATAATTCAGCTCTTTCCTCAAATATGGTAAAACTTTTTATAAGATTAAATTTTATTTTAGTTTTTAAAATATTAAATTTACAATAAAAGATTGAAATAGCATAGCTAAAGCATATTGCACAACAAATGGAATTTTTTAACATTAATTGCTAAAAAAATATTCCTTCCACCAAAAACAAGCTGATTTTATACATTTAAGAGTATATTTCCCACCAATATACTCTAAAATCTTAATACATAAACTTTAGAAATAGTGGAGCTCTTTCATTTTTAAGAAAGTTTTTTCTAATACTTAGAAAGAATTTCAAAGCTATTAAAAATAATGCCTAAAGAATAATAAATGAGATACAAACATAATAGCCCATTTGTTTGGTAAAAGGTACACTTGGAAAGTCTTTAATGTAATTCTGATCTTATATACTAATATAGCTAACTACTCCAATAAATAACTTAACCAAGTAAGGTATATTGTGAATTTAGATAAAGATGATAGCTGCTATTGTAGTATCTTTATCATAAAGTAAGCAGAATTATGCTATAAAATACACAATAGTTAAAGCTAAAAAAAGTATTAAAACAGAAATAAATATCCTTGTATAGCAATAAGGTAAATTTTGAAACTCAAAGAGAGTACCTAACTTACAATCTAAGAGCTTGAGAATATTGTTTGGTATATTAAATAATTCAAAGATAAACTGCTAAAGGAAGATTGGTAAAAAATAAATTAATGGATTAACCATAGTCAAAATTGTAAAATAGTTGATAAAAATCCTGACCAAGTTGAATGTTTCATTTTAATAAAAGATATTTAACTTTAACAGAAAAATAACCTTTTTTAGTTTTTGTATTTTAATTTATTTATTTATTAAATTTATCAAAAACCCATAAAATAATAAATTAATAAAGAAGATGACCAGGCTTGGATAATTTTTGAATCCATTACAGCTAATTAATTATTAAAATAGAAATATTTTAAAATGAATAAATTTTATAATTTAAGAAAATAATCTTTTATTTGCAAAATTGAAATTAAATAAATTAAAAAAATACATTTAGCATGTGTAAGGAGTAATCTATTAATAAGAATATTCCCAATATATTCCTTTTAAATCGCAATCTAAGCAAAGAGCCCCAATATTTCCTATTATTTAAATATATAGTTATGTAATTAAAATAAATAAAATATTACCTTCACTACAATATCTATTAGTAGATTACTATTAAACTTATTTTAAAACTCTCCCTATATCTCCAATACAATTTTAAGCAAAGTAACAATCTTAATATTCTATGCTCATTAAAGAATATCTCCAATATCCACTTGGTAAAAACATTTAAGAATTTTTACAAACAAAAGGACATTTTATACACTTTTATCCATCAGCAAGATTAAATGTGCTTGTAGGGCATTAGTAACACATATCTCTTTTTTTATTATCTTTTACAAGAGAAGTCCCAGTAGGGCATAGCTACCTAAATTAGAATTCTAATTCAAAATATATATTTTAAGATATTTAGATAAGATTTCCTTATAAATCATAAATAGGGATGTAATTAAAATTTGAGCTAATATTGACTTTTAATTATGAACCCATTCTTCCATAGATATATAAAACATTTTTTAGATTAAATAAACCATTATTCTGCTTTATTTGAGTAGGAAATATTTCAAAATCTCCTTAACTAATTTACAAGTTTAATATGATATCATTTTTTAATTATGATATAGGCTATCCTTCTTCATTAATAAGCTATATTTATAGATCATCCTTTTTATAATATAAATTTTAAAAGATTAACATATAATTATTTTAGGTTATTTTTCAAACAAGCTATGAAACTACTTGCTTTTCAAATAAATAATAACTAAAATTACTTGCAATACTCCTCCAGTAAAATTTTAAAAAATGATACTTTTACTGTATTAATTCCCATCTAAAATACCAACAAATGCTACAGCAGATTGTTAAAGTTAGTTACCATAGAGTTTTGCTAAATTATTATTTAAAGTATTTTAAAAGTTTCTTTTTATGGGCTGATTCTACATTTAGAAGAAGACACTACCAATAAGGGCTTAATTATTTTCAAAATTCGATGATGTTAATTAGATATTTTAAACAGTTTGTTAGAGCGTATTATCTGCAGCTATAGCCCCTCCATACATATATGCCTTATTTCCAATAAACTGTAATCTTGATAAATAATATAATGAGTTTACTAAAAATATCGATCCTCCACTTTATAAGGCTATATTATTAATAAAGGAGCAATTAACTATTGTTTAACTATTTGTACTATATTATATTTATTATTCATTGAAATCAGTTACTTACAAAACTCTATTTGAGTTTGGTTAATTGAACGTTTGTAAATATAGAGATCCTCCATTTATTGCAGTGTTTTCTTAAAATATACTTTTAAAAAGAAACAAATGATTTGATTAAATAAAAATATTGCCTTGTTAGCACAAAACACAGTTGTTTTTCTTGTACATTATTTATTTAATAATAACTGAATTAGAAGTAATTGATATTAAGCTCTATAATTATAATTATTAAAGGTATTGAAACATTTTAATTAATTCATTTTTACTAAATTAATCCCATTAAACTATTACTTTTTAACAGTCAAGTATATTAATTAATTTATTGTAGACAATAAATGATTCATATTGATTTTTTTCTAATGTTAGTTAAGTGATTGATTTAACATTGATGATTGCTTAATATTATAGCTTAGCTAAGTTATTATCTTTATTTTGTTAATTTTTTTATTAACTAGATTAAAATATGCATTAAATAATATCTAAGCTGTAGTAATTTTGAAAATTAAATAATGAAGGATCTGTCCCTGTAATCATTTTTTGAGAAAAGTATGGCAATAATTATTTGCTAAATATCCCTATATCATTAGTTACTTAAATAAGATTTGCTTGCATTTAGATTTAACTATATGAACCTGACTAAGAAGAATAAATATTACTACCACTTAGAGCCAGGTTATTTGTAAAGTGATTATTTTAAATTACTAAGAAATACTTAGAGAGTGAATTAGAAATATAAATAGATCCACCTTAATTTAGAGATAAATTATTTTCGAATGTAGAATTAAAGATAAACAACTCTACGATCGTTTAGCTAAATAAAATATCGATATAAATAGCTCCTCCAAAGCACTCTTACTAATTTTTCGTACTAAAGCTCCAGTTATCAATGAAATTAGATTACTAAATGTGCATTTTTAATTGATATTAGCTTTATAAATAAATAGCACCTCCTTACAAAGCAAAACCACCTTAAAATGTATTATTAAATATTTTTATGCTTGGCGTATTAATATTTATAATTCCTCCTTTTAGAGTTGGATCACCTAATATTAATTTAGTAGTTAATTATTCTTGCTAAATAAATGAATTATTAGTTAAGCTGATTTATTAGCAAGCGATATTCATGATATTATGAGAAGGATGGGCATAATATGACTATATATAGCTATTTTATATTTATAAAACACCTATCTACATCTAAATTAACAACACAGAAGATAAAAATTATTATTCTTATAAATATTCCTAATTATTTTAAAAAATTATTTTAAACAAATTTATTTGATACGATAATAATAGAATTAATTTTTTAAATAATAAATAATTATTTGATTAAAAATCATAAATTTATTGAATTACCAGTGATTTATTATATTTTCTATAGATGTTGATGCCTTGAAGGTTGTTAATAAATAGGCTTGCATCAATTTTAGACTAAATTTAAATAAAGCTCTAAATAGTATTTTATACACTAACAGACATTATTCTTCTCAGCTCTACATCATATAAGGTTATATTTGTGAATATAATTTAGTAATTTTAATTATCATTACTATTGATTTAATTCATAATTTGTTATATATTAATTAATTATTGATAAGATTTAAGACGTCTAAAGATAGCATTTTCAATTAAGCAAGTTTAATTTACTCCAAGAAAATTAAATAAATTGAATGATGTTGCATAATTAATCAAGCTACCAATATTTATTCTATTTAAATATATAGTTTAGGCTCCGCTTATAGATATAAAATTAACTATTTGATAATCTGATATTTAAAGTCCTTGAATTATTAAATTATTTATTGATTTGAAGTTAAAATAACTGCATTATTGTTAATTTAGTACATTATTTGGATTAATACTGTTATCTATTAATTAAATATCGGTTAAATTTACAGAGGCATCCTAATTTTGATTTAGTGAAAGTATAATCGCGTTTAAAGATTCAATAGTGTTTTATTATAATTTAATCGAGGTTAAATTATAAAATATGAAATTTTTATTAGATATAGTTAGTTGCTAAAATAATTTTGTTTAATATATAAAGCTGTTTAAAATTTAAAACTACTATATTTGTATTTAATTCAGATAAAATAAGCTTTGAAACGTATTTAGAGATTTATCTTGTGATATTATTTAGCAATTTTTTATAAATATTTAGTTGATAGTAATATTTTAGAAATTATCTGCATAAAGTAAAACAGAATTATTAAATATATTAGTATCAATAACTTTCAATTATGTTAAATTAAAAATCGATTACTATCTTGATGTATATTACTGCTTTGCCTAAATAAATGTAGAAAATTGAGTTAAATTACTGTTTATTAATTGTATATTTAGTAAATTTAATATTCCTAAGTATTCAAAAGTCAAGAACTAAGAAAAAATAAAGGAGCAATTAGTAAATAACACATTTTGGATTGAATACTCTATCACTGGTTAAGGCTGTAAAAACTATATATTCAGAAATTAGTTACTTTATATTGTTATATTGTTAAATGATACACCATTCATTTTCAAAGATCCATTGAAGTTTAAAAAATTTAACTATAATAAATTTGGAGATAAAGATTTAGAATTAAAAGTAACATTATAAATAGAAATTTCATTTATTATTGCATTTTAGGATTAGAAACCAAATGTATTGCCTATTTATTTAGGTTAGAAGTTAATATTTTCTATTTATATCTTACTAAATCCTGAAATTTCAGCTACTCCATATTAGTATATAGTGAATTTAGACTAATCTTCTTTTGTTTAGTTTGCTTTTATTGTAAGCGTCATTAACTCAATCGAATTTATTTAATTTTTTAAAGTAGAAATTATTTTTAAATTTATATTTTCATAACAATTATTGCTAGGATCTGTATATTGTAAAACAAGCTCTATTTCTCTCAATTGTAGTTCATTAAAATATACATATGCCCTATCTAAATTAGGCTCATTTAATATAATTTGATTTATATTAACTTCTGATATTCTAAATAAATTATATGGATCCTATAATGTTCCTGTACCCAGCGGTTAATCATAGTTTCCACAAAAGACATAAACACTAGACTATTTTTTAAAGTAGCAACCATTATCTGTTTAGCTACACATCTAACATTTCATTCTTTCTTTATCATATCTGATTGCAAATTAGCTAGTGTAATTAAACTTGGTTGTTATTTTTTATTTGCAAGAATAACATTTAGTATTATACAAATCCAAAGCTCCATTTTAAAAATAAATGCTTTTGTCTTCACATGTTTCACATCTATATTAAAATAAATATTCAATAAAATATATTATTTTTGTTTTATTTTATAAATAAATAAATATAATATATAACATTCTTTCTAGAATTAAAAATTCTTTAAAAGTTAAAAATAAAAAATATTACAGCATTGGACATAATTTACAATTCTATTGGTTAGAGTCAAAACTTATCATCTATTAGATATTATCTAGGAACAACTCATAAAAATACATTTAAGCTATGTACATTTAAATTTAAGTAATTTCACTAAACAATAGTTCAGAATTGCATTGAACACAATATGGCTAATCTAAGTAGAAAATACAAGTTTTGCAGTATTTTCCACATTAAGGTAAATCACAAGATTTTCTATCACTGCTAATCATTCTACCACTTTCACATACAGTGCAGAGCATTTAAATTTAAAAAACTTCATAGTAAGAAATTCTTTATTAAAGAGTCAAGCCTTATAACATATTTCTCTCATATATAAGAATGTTAGTATAATTAACCTTTTAGCCTTGATAAAATCCAGATTCAAAGCAGTTAAGGCAACCTTGAGGACAAGGTATGCATCCAGATATACTGGGAATATATCCTTACTCACATTATATGCATTAAAATAGAACTCCATCTTAATAATCATTACTTTAATAGCAATTGAGGCAAAATGGGATCTATATTTTATTATTTGAATATTTAAAAAATATTGTTATAACTAAATTAAAAACATAAATACTTAATCTAAGCAGGAGAGATTATAATTACAACTATAGGAGGTCTGATGTATAATTATTGGATAACTATAGATGCAATGATTAATCTCAAAATCAGATCCATAGAAAGATATTGTGTTTTTAGGATAATAGGTATTGCATATTAAAGAATAAGTATTCAAATCAGTTGGCAAAATGTAATCAAGACATTCACCTCCTAAGCTTAAACAAGTTCCTGGTAAACATTATTGACAAAAACCTTAAATCTATTCACCAGGCTTGAGGATGTATTCATAATAAGTTCTGAAATGATAGTTAGATGTAATTGTTTCATAATCATACTTTAAACAACTCCTTTAAACCCCGACCATGTCACAATCAAATCCTTTTTGAATAAAATAAAAAATTATAAAATTTAATCTTTATTATTTAAAAATCAAACTTACTGTTATATGAAGTTATATACCCTTACTTACATCTTAGACAAATTTAATTTAAATTTTATTCAGTGTATTAGCCAAAAGAGTACATCTTAGTGTTGACTAATTTACCTGCAAATGCTTTATTCAAAAATTAATTAATTAATTTATAAAAAAGACAAAAATTGTTTGTAAATAAAATTACTATATGCACACTCTTGACAAGAACTTCCACAAGGCAAACATGAAGAAAAATCGTATTTAATCATGTAGCCAGGTTGACAATACCTGCAACTAAACTATGCACTTAGCATATTAAAAGAATTGCTTAAGTATTACTCATAGCTTATGTCTTCAAAGTTTAGGAATTTATCTCCTATCAGGATACTCATACCACATTCTAAACATTAACTAGGACACATAGCACAGGTATAGGTATTAGTAACATAATAAAGATATTAACATTTAAGACATCTTGCAATTCCTTATGTATCAATTTTACATCTAAGACATTAACTTTAACCTTTAAATAATTTAAAATATTTTTTCAAAAACTTAAAATAAATGGTAACTACTAAGTACATTATGATGGATTATCTTAAAGTATCACTTGATAATAAGAGAGAGGAATTCTATTAGATTATTAGTCACTTATGCCTTAAGTTTAACCATATTAAATTTAATAGTAAATTGTATTATAAAGTAAAGGATCATATTTGTTATAACCTAAGAAATTAACTATCATTTTTGTGCATATCTTTTTAAAAAGGCTAGAATTGCTCCTAAATTTATAAAATGAATTTGAATAGTTTTCATTATTATTATTATTATGAAAAATTTTACCAATCATTCAATTCAAAACTACACTCTGCACATTTATAGGTATAAAATTGAGCAAACTTGTAAAGCTAAGATGAAGGGTCAATGTTAAATGAAAAAGAAGAGGAATCACATTTGACACATATTTAATTTGAACTTAAATTATCTTTAAATAAAAAATATCCTTCTATGCATTCTTAGCATACACCTCCAGATATACACTTTCTACACCTTTTTATTAAAATAATATTATTTACTACCATTTTGATTTCATAAAATAATCATTTTATATGGAGAAAAATTAATATATACCCTTCTGAGCACTTTTTACTATTTTAAGAACAATCAGAATTAGGATAGCAGTCTTCTTTTACATATGAAATAGTAAAATTGTAGTAGCTATTTGGAATTTTTAAAATTTATTAGTAGCAATTATCATTTCCTGGATTTTCAAAATACTAAGGGCATATCAAGCATGGCGTATCTGGGGTAATGTTTTAGCAAAGACTATTTTTATCTTTGCATAAAATTTTTTTATATTGATTAACTGTGTTTATGTTTTATTTAAGGCACTACATGTCTTGCCTATAAATATATAAGCACTCATCCTTTTAATATTGTGAAGTATCTACTTAAGTATAGAATTAGCAAGTTTACAATTATTAATTTAAGCAGTAATTTTTTGGACATACATAACACCCTACGTTGTTAATACTTAAGCATTTACCTTTTGAGTTAAAAGCTTATTTATAAAGTGTAAATATATAAATTTATTACCATTTTAATCCTAGCAGTAAATATTACTGAGAGGTATACATACACCATTTTATAAGCAGTTATCATATGAGCATACACTACACATTTAATTACTAGATGAAGAAATACACCTTCCTTAGGAATCTGAACACTTTATAAGACCTTCTACTTTTTAACAATAATCACCTTTCGCATTTGTAGATATGCAATATACACCTTTAAAACACATTTCCTTTTAAATTAAAATATTTTTTAAAGTCTAAAAGAAAATTATTTACAATTTCTTGAGACATATGAGGATTAGAGGCATCTTCTGTAGAAACACATATACCACTACCTTTATATTTTCCTTTAAAATATAAAATTTACTGAAATAAAATTAACTGAAATGAGAAAATAGTTATCTAATAAAAAATATTACCTATTTAGTCATTTTAATTGTAATCTAAAATGACACATTTGTTCTAACTTGTTGAAAATCCTTGCAAGATGCAAAATCTTTTTAAAAATAAATTTTATTAATGCTTTATTTTTCAAAATTACTATTCATAACATGCGCTTGCTCCATATATGCCAGAATCATTTGGTTATAAACAGTTTTCTGTATAATTTTCTTTTCCAGGGTAATTTATTGACAAAGGGAGACATTTATTATTCAAAAGGCAGAAGTTATCAGCACAATTAGAAGCATTACCTTAGCTTTTAGTTAAACAAGTTTGGTCAACTTAACTTCTCCCAATAGTATTTGGGTTGCTGCAACTAAGCTATACACATTATCCATTAAGTAAGCAATAATCACCCTATAAGCAGCTTATAGAGTTAGCTAATAAAAAATTGTCAAAAATATAAGAGACTTGTAATTTAATATATATTTTACCTTGATTTAGATCAGAACAAGTCTAGTCAGACCTTTTTGCCTTTACATTTGGAGTGTTTTTGAAAAATTAACTCGTTGATTGGAGAGGATGACAGACCTAGAAATTTCTAATTTATCAAAGTAATAAATTTTGATTTATATTTTATCAGTTTTCTAATTAAATAATATTTACTAGTATTGCAAAACGCAATAATTTGAACTAAAACACTATTATATTCCTTTTTTTAATATTTAAATAAATATATTTATCTTAGCTTATGTTTACCTAAATAAGAAGGTTAAAGCAACTAAAGGCATAATTAAGAATATTACTCTACTCCTATATAAAAAGTGCCATTAATAAATGAACCAATTGCTATACAATATTTTTGTTAGGGTTATTAAACATAAATACAATACCCATCTGGGCATCTATAAATGTTTTATGCTTATCCACTTATAGGTTGATAAGGTAAGCATTTCATAGTTTTTGATTCTTTAGCAAAGCTAAGAGAATTCTAATTAGGAGTCAATTAAGCACAAAAACTTTATTAAGTTTTTGGATCTGTATATAAACACTAAGAATCATCAACGCAAGACCTAGTATTTCAATTTATATTATTTATAACAATATTTAAAATTTTTATTTATTATGCTTTATAGCCAGTAATTAAAATAGTAATTTAAAAATTGTCAATTTAATTTTGGCAAAATTAAAAGGAATAGAAAAAATTATTTTTTTCAAATTTTCTATAAACAAAATTAATAAATTGTGATAAAATTATTGGTAAAAGTTTAATTTTTGAGATCAATTTGAACTCCCCTGCCCTCTCCCTATCATTTTAAACACTTTTATATCTACCCTACCCCTAAATTTTGTAGATTAAAATTAATTTTATTTTTAAATTTTAATCTCTTAATTTAAAATTTATATTTTTCATTTTCTAATTAAAAAATTTTTTAAATTATAAGTAGAATTTTATAATAATGAAAATGAATATTTTATTAAATTAAATTTATTAGCTATTAAAATATTTATATTAAAAACAATTTTAAAAAATAACCAATAAAATTTTAAATTACAGTTAAGAAGATGCAACACACATTCCTTAAGAATCTTGTTTATTTCCATTTATAGATTGACATTGCTAATATGTGACTGAAGTTCTAGTCAAAAAGTCATAATGAGTGTTTTAGGCAATACAATTATATTCAGAGCAGAATATGATATTTTATTATGGTGAGCTATTAACTTTATGTTTCAATTTTATTATAAGATTTGTGAAAGAAATATATTACTTGTAATTTATTAATTTGAAGCAATACAAAAAAATTTAGTCATTGCACCCTTTAATTTGGTTAAAAATTAAATATAATAAATTAATAATTTAACAATTTAATTATTTACCACAAAATTTTTTCCTTATCTAATTAACTCACAAGATTTCTATGCACCACTTTAGTTGATACAAGTAGACGCATCTTAAGAAGATAAATAACATTCCAAATAATTAATTTCACTATCTCCACCACATGATTAATCTTATTTTTTAGATATTACACTATATCCATTCATCTAAATGCAATTTTGTTGAGAAATGCAATATCTAATTTCATCAAATAAATTTTGAGTAAGAGTAAATATTTTATTTAAAAATTACCCTTGTATGCAAGATTTAATGCTATCTTATGAATCAATAGAGGTATTTTGCAATACGCAGGCAAATTTGTTTGTTATTCCTATTATTTGCTTTGCTGAATCACTATTTGACACTATTTAATTATTCTTATAGAAGCAATAATCAGATTACAAGAATATGATACCTAATTTCAAAATAACAATATAATCCACCATGAAAAATACAAGAAATTAAAATATAATTACTATCTATAATTAATAATTATTAGACTTATGTTACTTACACACAATAATTTATGTTTTTATATGAATATACTCCAATTATTTGTGTATTAGATGAATATGCTATGCATTAAGATTAATTTTGTGAAATCTAAAGCAAACAGATACTCATTCCATCATCATAACATGTTTGAATATTATCTATTGTTTGAATAGGGATGCAAACTCCTTTATCATTTTTAGCTGCGTTTTAATTATTATTCATCTAAGTGCATTAATTTCCTTAATAACATTAACTTTAATAATATAAGAATAAATTTATCTAGTTTTTTATCATTAATAATTACTTATTTGGACAATCACACTAAAAACTACTTGCTACTTGTTCATCTTAGTATAAAAAATTATCATTTTTAAAGCAGTACCCTTGCTTTAGGAACTTTATTGCTTTTTTATATTTAAAATTCTTAAAGTAAGGGAATAGATTCTAGTAAATTAGTAGGAAGAAAAAGATACATGCAGGATTTATGGACATATTTTTGATGTCAGACTAACTTAGACAAATTAAATTCTAATTGCTGTCTAAATAGCTTCCTATATATAAATCTTTTGGGTCTTAGTTTAGTAAAACACATTAAGTTTTTGAAGAATTCATGCATATTTAATTTGTGTTTAGTGCACATTATTATATTATTGATTCTTGTCTATCCATCACGCAATCACCTTAAATGTTAATGCCTGTGAAATTAGGTAATATGCTTACACAAGAACTAGTTGAAGGCTAAAAGCACTAACCTTAGCTACAGTTAGTAGAAGAACAAACTTTTAGAATTAATTGAAAAAAAACCAATTAAAGGTAGTAAAAGTAAAATATAGCTTTATTCATTTTTTTAATTCACTTAATTAAAAATTAGATTACTAAATAGGTAAAGATACATAAATATTTATGATTTTTATGTAAAATTAGAATGTAAATTTAAAATTAAGAAGATAAACAAAACTAATAGGAATAAATTGGTGAATTTTTAGTAAAAATAAATAATACTCATAAATATATTACAGCCATATAAAAATAAATATTAGACCAGGGATCAATTCTTTGTAAATCCTTATAATAAAAATTGAATATTAATACATACTTATATCTTTTACATTTTGGTGTTTTCTTAGTTTTATCTTTTGATATTTTATTTATTACTTTGAGTTTCCTGAAAACTCTCAATCTCCATTTTTTTTTTGTTAAATAAATTTAGCTATATTTTAAATTGATACTGCTTATAACTAAATATACTCTAGAATTTCAATAATTAGAACTATTCCTCACTAAAAACTTTTTCAAAAAATTAGGGTTAATGTAAAATTAGCTTAAAATCATAAAAATTAAATGAAATATCACCATCTGTACCTACACAGTTCATGATATTTTAATTACAGGATTAGTAATATTAAAAATTATTTGTTTATTTGATTAAAATATGTAGAAGACATAAAATACTATAATACTAAAAGATAGCAATAACTCAATATATAAATTCATTAAATATATGTTTTATTAAAGGTCGATGAGTTGCACTCTTGTTTATTACTTTATTATTTTCTACTAATCTAATTTAGTATATTTTATTTACTAAATTAATAATTGTAAGAAATTTATTTTTCAAGAGTATCTTTATAGTACTAATTAATAATATTCTTAGGTTTTATTAGAATTTTTTACTTTAGTAATTTCCAAAGTTATGATGGTTATCTTGATTTTACTTATTTATTTGTTAAATTATTAAGAAAAGTCTTGATATTATTTTAAAATAGCTTGTATGTGAGTAAAATAACTATCAAAATATTAATCAAACAAATAATGATTCTAGATTCGTTTAAGTAGCTGTTTTAATTTAAGTAACTCATCATGCTAAAACTAACCGAAAGTCCAAAGCTTACAAATACTTCTATAAAATTCAGCTCTTTCCTCAAATATGGTAAAACTTTTTATAAAATAAATTGTATTTTAGTTTTTAAAATGTTAAATTTACAATACAAGATCGAAACCGCATAGCTAAAGCAAATTGCAGAACAAATGGAGTTTTTTAAGATTTTTTGCTAAAAAAATATTGCTTCTACCAAAAACAAGCTGATTTTATACATTTAAGAATATATTTCCCACCAATATACTCTAAAATCTTAATACATAAACTTTAGATAAAGTGGAGCTCTTTCATTTTTAAGAAAGTTTTTTCTAAGACTTAAAAAGAATTTCAAAGCTATTAAAAATAATACTTAAAGAATAATAAATGAGATAGAAACATAATAACCAATTTGCTTGGTAACAAAGGGTACACTAGGAAAGTCTTTAATGTAATTTTGATTTTCTATACTAATATAGCTAACTACTCCAACAAATAATTTAACCAAGTAAGGAATATTGTGAATTTAAACAAAGATAATAGTTGATATCATAGTAACTTTATCATAAAGTAAGCAAAACTATGCTAAGGAATATATTATAAAAAAAGCTAAGAAAAGTATTGAAATAGAAATAAATATCCTTGTATAACAATAAGGTAAATTTTGGAACTCAAAGAGAGTACTTAGCTTACAATCTAAGAGCTTGAGAATATTGTTTGGTATATTAAATAGTTCAAAGATAAACTGCTAAAGGAAGATTGGTAAAAAATAAATTAATGGATTTATCATAGTCAAAATTGTAAAATAGTTGATAAAAATCCTGACCAAGTTGAATGTTTCATTTTAATAAAAGATATTTAACTTTAACAGAAAAATAACTTTTTTTAGCTTTTGCAATTTAATTTATCTATTTATTATATTTATGAATGACCCATAAAATAATAAATTTATAAAGAAGATGATCAGACTTGGATAATTTTTGAAACCATTGCAGCTAATTAATTATTAAGATAAAAATAATTTAAAATATTTAATTTTATTTAAAATTTTCAAAAAATAACTAAATTTTAACTTAAGTAAAGAGTATTTTTATTTGCTTAGTTATCTTTTTATGTATTATTTAATAATCTAAAATATATTTTATCATTTTATTAAAGCCAAAAGTTAATCTTGTTATTGATTGGTTATACATTTTAATCTAAAAGTATTTATATAATGTAAAAATCAAATAATTAAATAATCGCAAAATTAATTGAGAAAAACTTTTTTTCTTCAAAAAAACTTCTAATTATAAATATTTTAAATTAAAGTTGATTGATGATTATTTTTGAAAAAATATAATATATATTTAAATACTCTTAGCAAGTGTAAGGAGTTATCTATTAATATCTGATCTCCCAAAATGTTCCTTTTAAATCACAGTCCATACAAAGAACACCTATATTTCCTATTTTTTAAATAAAAGGGTTGATAATATATTATGAATTTTATTTTCTTACCATCTCTACAATACCTATTAGTTGAGCTCTTTAGCTTTTAAGATATTTACCTATCAATGTCTCCAACACAATTTTAAGATAAATAACATTCTTAGTAATCATAGCTCATTAAAGAATACCTCCAATAACCTTAAGGTAAAAATAATTATGAATTCTTACATACAAAAGGACATTTAACACAGTTTTAACCATCAGCTAAATTAAATGTACCAGTAGGGCAATTGATACAAATGTCTTTTTTGTAATTATCTTTTAAAAGAGTAGTACCTTAAGGACATAATTATCTAAACTAAAAAATTAGCTCAAAATAAATATTCTAATAAATATTGATTAGATTTCCCTACAGGTCATAGTTAGGAATGTAGTTAAAATCAGAAGTAAGTCTTATTTTAAGCTCTTATCCTAACCTTCCGTAGATATACATAATATCTGAAAGATTGAATAAACCATTGCTTTGTTTAATCTAAGATGGAAATACAACAAAATCTCCTATACCTGCTTCGATCTTTAGTATAATATCATTTTTTAATTATGATATTTCTTGATTTTCTGTATTTATAAGTTATATTTGTAGCTTATCCTAAAATTTTAATAAATAAAATCATTTAATAAAATAAAGTAAAAATTTATTTTTAAAATAAATCTATTGTAAATAAATTTGTACTTTGATTACTCCACTCAGAAAATTTTTAATGATTATCTTACTATTATATGATTTACCATTTAAAATACCAATAAATCCTACAGCAGATTACTAAAGTTGATTTCCATAAAGTTTAGCAAAATTATTTTTTAAAGTATTTTAGAACATTTTTTAAATAGGAAGATTTTGCATCTAAAAGAAGACGCTTCCTATTAGTGCTTAGTTATTCAGAAATGTAGAAGAAGCTAATTAAATATTTTAAAAGGTATTACCAGAGCTATTATCTGAAGCTAAAGCTCCTCCATACATCTTTGCTTTGTTTCCAATAAAAAATAAGTTTGACAAATATATAAGAGTATTTTCTATAAAAATAGATCCCCCACTTTAGAGAGCTGTGTTTTCAATAAAAGTGCAGTTTAATATTGTTTGGTTTGCCTAACTAAATAGTATCAGATAGTCATCTATATTTGAATGCTATAAAATTCTATTATTACTTGTTTGAATTGTCATTTACAAATATAAAGATCCTCCATTAAGTGCAGTGTTTCCTTTGAAAATGCTTTAGTATATAAGCAGATGACTTGAATCTATGAGTATATTACCTTAATCGCATAAACTGCAATTGTTGTTTTAGAATGTTAGCTTTTTAATAATAACAGAGTTCGAGTTTATAGATATAAAGCTTTTAATTTAGGTATTTTGGTGATATATAAGAGGATTTGCAGCCAATTAATTGTTATCAAAAAAATCCCATTAGATTAACACTTTTAGAGAGTTAGAAATATTAATTAAGTTACTATAAACTTAAAATTAATTGTATTTGTTTTAATCTAAAGTTAATAAGGTAATAGATTTAAAATTCATTATTGCTTAATATGAAAGCATAGCTAAATTAATTTCATTTAATTAATTATTTGGCTAACTTGATTAAAATATGCATTAAATAACATCTACGCTGTAGTAATTTTAAAAGCTAAATAATGAAATACTAGCACTCTCTATCATTTGTTATGAGAAATAAGGTTGTAAATTTTGGGATAGAATATAAAAGTTGTCAGTAATTGAAACAACAGTTATATACATTGTTATTTAGCTAATTGCTTTGGACTAAAAAGAATAAATATTACTACCTTTTAAAGATAAGTTATCTATGAAGTTGTTATATTGACTTATAAAAAAATACTTAAGTAGTGAGTTGGAAATATAAATAGCTCCTCCTTGATTTAAAGATAGATTGTTTTAGAATTTTGTATTTAAAACAAAAAATTCAACAGTGTTTTTAATTAATGAAATATCAAAATAGATAGCTCCTCCAAAACACTCCTATTAATTTTTCAAATTAAAGCTCCAATTATCAATGAAGTTAGATTATTAGATGTATACTTTAGTCTGCTATAAGCTTTGAAAATAAATAGCACCTCCTTACATAGCTAAACCTCCTAAAAACGTTGTATTAAATATTTATACCTATGAAGCAAAAAGGTTTAGTATTCCACCTTTTAAAGTAGAATCATCTAATGTAAGTTTTTTATTTTAATTTTCTTATAAAACAAAAGAAGAGTTGACTAATTATATTTAGTAGCAGCTAATTTACAAAAGATTATGTTATGGATGGACATAATATGATTAAATTAAGCTATTTTCTATTTATAAATACCCAATTTGCATCTAAATTAATATGACAGTAGATTAATATAATTCTGTTATTTAATACTCCTTTTTTATAATATAAATAATGTTTATAGGGATTGATTTAACTTAAAAAAAATTAATTATGCTTATAAATTTTATTAATAAATATTTTCTCTTGATCAGAATACTAACTCTTATAGGGGGAGCTCACTACTGTGAGATATTATAGATAGAGTTAAATTTAGAAATTTGATTCATAAAATTATCTTTTAAAAAAATAAATTAAAATTAAGATTTTACCTAGGTTTTATTGAACTTTCTATAAATATTAGTTCCTTAAAAGTTACTAATTAACACATTTCCATCAATTTTAGATTAAATTTCAATAATGTTTTACATTGGAATTTCTAAGCTAATTGGTGGTATTCTTATCATCTCTATCTCGTTTAGAGTGAAATTCAATAATTTAATATTGTACTAATCTCTATCATTTATTTAATTCATTATTTGGTGTATTAGTATTAATTATTAGTATGTAGTTAGTTAAATAAGCACCACATTCTTAATTATACAAGTAGAGTTCACAGCTTAAAAGCTAAATATATTATAGGCAGAGGATTATCTGGCTAATTAACCAACATTAAGGATATTTATATCAACATGTTAAATACTTTAAATTGTTAAAAATTGAACTACATTATCATCTTAAATGCTTAAATTATTTATTACTAAACTTGTTATTGAGCTAAATTAAAAGAATTTATTATTCTACTGTTCAACATTTTATAAAATATTGTATTTGTTGCTTTCTATTTAGAAATCTGTTATATTTACTACTGCATTTATACTTTTGCTTAATTAGAATATTATAGCTTAATTACAATCAACTAAGTTAGAATGGATCTCAAATGAAGTAAAATTGTAAGCCTGTAAATTTGAATCGTATTATATGGCTGATAATTAAAATATGATAGTATTATACAATATATTGCCTACAAATTATAATTAAGAAATCTATACCTAATCTAAATAAAATAAGCTATAAAACTGTTAAGTATTGCTTATATCTGATACTATTTTATTATTAAATAACTCTAGCTTGCTTATTGTTGTTTGATTAAAATTTTGAGCATAAACTATTATAGAGTTATTATAAAAATTGGAGTTGTTTATGCTAAGCTTTGCTAAATTAAAAGCTGAAGATGTTTTTAAAATATGCAGAGAAGCCAATATAAGTGTTGATTTCTATAAGAAGCTACTTTAGTTTATTTAAAGATTATACAAATTTAGTTATCCCTGAAATTAAAAGATGAAAAATTGGCTTGAAATAAATGTACAATTTTATAAACCAACATTTTTAATTGAATATGTTTATGGAGTTATTATTTATTTAAACTTTAGATCAATTAAGTTACTATTTTGAATTGTAATGTTATTGAATGAGACATTATCTATAATTAGAGTTCCGTTGAAGTATTCAAAGCTCAACCACAATAAGTTAGGAACTTAGCTTTAAGTACTAAAAGTTACATTTTAAAATTAAATTTGATTGATTGTCGTATTTTGAGATTAGTAGCCAAAGTAGCCATTTATGTATTTTGAAACAATATTAAGATTTTATACCTAAATTTAGCTAAAACCTGATATTTATGCCACAGCTATTTGCTTAACTGTAAAGAATGTTTAATAATCTTTACTTTAATCTGCCTTAATTGTTAATGTCATGAATTCTAATGAACTGATTGTACTCTTTAAGTTAGTTTGAAGATTTAAAGCAACATTTTCTACACAAACTCCACCTTAGTCAACATATTAAATTATAAGTTCTAATTCCCTCAATTATAGTTCATTATAATATAGGTAGGCTCTGTTTACATCTGCTTCATTAAGTATTAAGGAATCTACGTTGATTTAAGAAATTTTAAATAAATTATATGGGTCTGTCTCTGTTCCTGATCCTAATGTTTAATTATAAGAACCACAAAATACGTAAACATGAGATTGTTTTTTAAAATAGCATCCATTATCATTCTTTAAACAAAGTTAGCATTTCATTCTTTATTTATCGTACCTTATTTCATACCTTTCAAGTTCTGGTTAAGAGTTTGGTATCTTTTATTTACAAGAGTAACATTTAGTGTCATACAGATCATAGGCTCCATTCAAAAAATAATTGCTCTTATCTTAGCATGTTTCACATCTAATTTGAAATTTTTTTATTAAAAAAATGATTTTATTATTTATTAAAAACTATATTTAAATTTATGAAAAATCAAGATAAATATTATGGAGTAATGAAAAATAGCAATGATTTTAGATTACTCTTCCAACTATTTTATCAAGCACAATTATATAAAACTATAAATATTTTTAAATAGATGAATAGAAATTAATTACAGCATTGGACACAATTTACAGTTTTGTTAATTTTGATCAAAGCTAATCATAAGATCAATTTAATCTAAAAATATAGAATTAAAGTACATTTATGCTATGTACATTTAAATAGATGTTATTTCAGCAAACAAAAGATTAGTATTACATTACACACAAAGCGGCTAATCTTAATAATACATACATTTTTGGCAGTACTTCCCACAAACAACATAATCGCATGATAATTAAGTAGCACTTAGCACTCTTCCACTATCACAAACTGAGCAGAGCATCTAAATTTAATAGAGATTACTATAATCAATTCTTTACTATAATGTCATATCTTTTAACATTCTTCTTTCATAAATAAGAATATTAGTGAAATTAACTTTTTATTATTAATAATAGCCTATTTCATAGCAATTTAAACATCCTTTTGGGCATGGAATACACCCACTTATACTAGGGATAAATCCTTCTTTACACTAAATACATTAAAATAATAAACCATCTTAATAGTGCTAAAATTCATAACAATTTAAGCAATTCTAGATCTTTATTTTAATTAAATAAAAAAAAATAAAAAATAAAAAAACTGTTTAAAAATTTTAATACTAGTTAATCGCAATGCCTATTTGAGTCGCAATAGAGATTAAATTCAGCAGTTATAATTAAAGGATATAAATATTAACAATTATTATATTAATAATCGCCTCCAACAACTTTAAGATTCTATGTAGATTATGAATTGCAGATTATTGAGGTAGAGTTTAAATTTGTAGGATCACCAAGGTCTATACAAGCTCTATAATAAGGTGATAAACAAGTACTAGGAGAACAATAGTTGCAATTAAATATACTAGTTTCTCCAGTTTAATATTAATAATTTAAGAAAGTTTTTGTACTTTTAAAATTAATAGAAGAAATAATGTCATAATCATAACAGTTAGGTTAACTGTCTTGCACTATTTAGGCACAATCAAACCCTGTTAAATTAAATTGAAAAGCTAAATTATTTTAAATTATAAATAAATAAATATTACTATTAGCAGCGCGTTTATAACCAGGTTAACATCTTAAGCAATAACCTAATACATTTTATGCTTAGTAATTACCAAAGTTATAATACTTTTTATTGGTAAATTTACCATCAGGCAATACTAAATATATTTTATTTAATTTTTAAAAATGTTTTATCAAATTAAAATTTTATTTTATTCAAAATTTTGAACTCATAAATTTTTCTCTTATTCGACGATCCTAAGGTATAAAATTTTAAAATCAACCTTATATATGAAATTAGAAGTCTTAGAAAAGTTTAATTTTACTTAGCTTTCTGAGTAAGTTTAATTTAATTTTTTTATTAAAAATTGAAAAATATAAACTAATTTAATCTACCCTTCTGGACATTTTTAACTATTAAAGGAACAATCAGAGTTAGGGTAGCAGTCTTCCATGATGTATTGAAGTTATAAATTAAAATAGCTATCTTAGATATACTTAACTTGCTGATAGCAAGTATCATCTCCAGGGTTAAAAAAATATTTTGGGCAGACTAGGCATTGTTTAATTTCATTTGCTACTTTTAGATCTTAACATAAATTATTTTTATCTTTACATAATAAAATTTTGTATTAATTCATATTATCTATATTTTATTTGAAACAAGGCATATCTTGTCTGTATTAGTATAAACATTCGCTACTGCTATAAGAAGATTAAACCAATTAATAGTAATATTAGCAAGTTTATGAAGCCTACTAGAGGCAATAATTTATAGGACATACTTTGCAACCTGACTAACTCACATCTAAGCAATTACCTAAATAATAAAATAATAAATTAATATTAAAAGTATAACCTTTATTACCATTATTATCTTAGCAATATTTATTATCTAGTGATACACAATTTCCATTAAGTAAGCACTCATTAAACGAGCATCTACTGCATGGAGTTGTACTATCTGTTTGCAAAACGCACTTTCCTTACGAATCAGAACATTTATAAATACCTTCAACTTTTTAGCAATAGTCTCCATTACTATTAGTAGCAATGCAATAAACTCCTTTAAAGCATAATTACTTAAGTAAAAAAATTAATAAGCAGTGTAATTATAATGAAAATTTACTATCATTTATGTCGTATGTGGGATACTTTAATCATTTTAGGATACACATATACCAGTTCCTTGATATTTTCCTTTAAATTTTTAAAACAAAATAAAGTATTAAAATATCAAATAAAATTTTTACCTAATTAATTTTGCTATTAGTAATCTATCGGCAAACACATATTTTAATTTTGTGATGTTCCCAAAAAGAGGCAATAACTATTTATTTATATACCAAAATTAAGTTTATAAATCATTTAAAATAATTTTGAATACTCAATATAACAAGAACTAGCTCCAAACATTCCTGGATCATTTGCTTAAATGCAAATCC
Source organism: Tetrahymena thermophila SB210 (assembly GCF_000189635.1). Taxonomy (NCBI): domain Eukaryota; phylum Ciliophora; class Oligohymenophorea; order Hymenostomatida; family Tetrahymenidae; genus Tetrahymena; species Tetrahymena thermophila. Next base: position 102,742 of record NW_002476398.1, read on the forward strand.
CTGTTTAACTTTCTCTTGCTGGATTCTACAAAGAAAGAGGATAGCATTAGTTATTTTTTAAACAATAATTTTGTGCACAATTAGTTGCTGGCATTGTATTCTAAGGCAGGCAGGTTTAGTCTTGTAAGCTTCTACCTACAGCTAATTAATTGTTACTATCAAGAGGAATACAAGCTCCATTCAGTATGCAGTAATCACCTGCTAAACAATTTACAGAAACAGCTTTTATATAAAAAAGATTAGATATCTTAAATATTTTAAAGTGTTACTTATTTACTTTAATTTAAATCTGCACAGGTACCATCTTATAACTTAGCCTTGACACTTAGATTTGTTGAAAAGTATGTGCTTTAATACTATAGAGGATGGCATACATAATAATTTCTAATGAAAAAAAGAGTAAAAATCTAATCATTTTATAAAGTTTAATTTTTTATACTGATATTTGAAAACACAGTTATCTCCATAACACCATGATATCCCTATTTTTTTATTATTTTGTATGAATTAAAATTTGCTATGTAATCAAATATACCTATATAAGAAAGATCTAACTATTGTAAACATAATTATGTATATTACTCAACTCCTATGTACTAATTTCCATAAACAAAAGATCCAAGAGCTACACAATATTTTTAAGATTATGATAGCATATAAATGCAATATCCAGCAGGACATTTGTCAATATTTTAAGCTTATCCTGTGATAGGCTGATAAGGTAAGCATTTTGATGTCTTTTTTTCTTTAGCAAAATTAGGATTTGTTATATCTGTAGACAAACTCACACAAATATAATTTTATAAATCAGAGTCATATGTTAAGCATTAGTTATCATTCGGGCAAATACTTTTTTATATGTCATTTTTAAATATTGGAATATTTAAAAAGAATTTACTTTTATAAACCCTAATATATACAATATCCTGAAGAATCTTTTTTAAACCAATTCATCACAAAGCATGATTAAACAGTAACTGTCCTGTAAACATCTCCATGCCTACCTGAGCTAACCAGAACATCGATCTGATATTATTATATGCAATAATATTAGTCACAGTACATTATCGTTTACCCTTGATCAGCTTTTTTATTAAAATTTAATTAACTATCCATCTAAATTATAAAAAATTAAAAATGATTTTACAGTTAACCTGCTGGTTAGCTTTAACACAGTCAAAATTTGCCTATGCTCCCTTTCAAAAAAAATGTAAAGAAATATGAAGTAGATTTACATATTCAAATAATAATTACAACAAAATTATTGCTTTAAAGAATAAGTTCACAAGAATTTCCATTAATACAAGTTGTTTTACTTGTGTTAGATGTGAAGCATTCTAAAAAATTTTATTCAGAGTTACCACCACATGTTTAATCTTATCTTTTAGAGATAAGATTGTAACTATTCATTTGAATGCATTTTTGTTAAGAAATGCAGTATCTATTGTTTAATTTAAAATTTAATATTGTAAGCTAATTCCTATCTAATCTTTTTTTACCCTTTTATACAGGATTTTAATGGATCTGATTAGTTTACAGTTGAATTTAACAGAAAGCAATTATATCTAGAAGTGATCCCAATAATTTACAAAGTCTGATTGGGAATTTATACAAATTAATTGTGGTAATAACAATAAGTAGAGTTCAAATTAATAATGTCTATTTTTTATTAAAAACAGAATTAAAAAAAAATTTGATTAAACTAATCAAAATACTATTTATTATTATTGTCTAATTAACTTAAGATTTTGACAAACAATAATTCACATTTTAGTAACTATATACTCCTATTATGTCAGTGTTTTAGTTGTAGACTATGCATTTTGAAGTATTTTAAGTTATTGTTAATAAACAAATACTTAATCCATCATTAAAACAACTTTAAATATTATCTATCACTGACAGTTTAACGCATTATCCATTTAAATTTAATCCAGCATTTATATTTTTATCCATTTAAATACACTTTGTTCCATTGAAGCATTAACTATTATTTTTAAGCAAAAATATTTAAAATTCTGTCTTTCTAAAGGTTAAATTACTTTTAAGGACATTGGCACATATAACTAGTCTTTAGTTATTACCCCTAATATATAAGATTATCATTTTTGTAGCAATACCCATCTTTTAAGAATTAAATTCCTATATAGAATATAATTAGTTTCTAATTACACAAACATCATAATTTTACTTGTAGGGGTTATTTATGTCAATTAGATATCAGTTAATTAAATACAGATAAGAATTTAGTTGCTATTCAAGTAACTTCCTACATAAGTATCAGTAGGATCAGAATTAAGCAAAATGCACATGGTTTTGGAAGAATCCATGCATACATTATTTGAATTTTTAGCACAATAAAGTATATTAGACTTTTCTCTATCACTAGTACAGTTTCCTTAAGTGTCGGTTCCAGTGTAATCAGGTAAAATGTTGCTACAACCTTTCAGTTTTACTGCATAACATTAATTGGCATTACATGTTAGTGCTTTTAAATGATTTGAAAGTTGGATAAAAATTATATAAAAATAAATTGAAAAATATTTAAATTCGAGCATTTTCATACTTCTTTATTTAATGTTTGACACAAATAATTAATTTATTATTTTCTTTAGGTTTTTTAAAGAATTCTTCATAATATCATTAAGAAGAGCATTAATAATTAATTGCTTTTAGAAATATCCAATTCGACTAAAAAAATAAGTAACAGAGCATATGAAAATCTATATTTTGTTTATGTTATTTTAAATTAACAATTAATCTACCAAATTATTTACTTCAAAGACATTTATATCTAAAAGCTTTTTTTAAATGTACGTTGATATTTATTTTATTTATTTATTAATCAAAAACTATAATCCTTTATTTTAATAGATCTAAAAAAGAATATCATTTATTTATGATTTTATTTCTAACTTGCTTAAAAATTATTGAAATTAAACTCTAAGAAATTTTTCAAAAAAGATGAAAGAAAATAGTGTTAAATTAAAAACCGATCTTAAAATCTGAAAGCGAATTCATTGCAATATTAATTTTTAATTAAAATTTTATATGCTCTGAATTATTTATATCATATACTTCCTTATTTTTTTTAGGTGTTTGGTGTCATATTAAAAATATTCATCTAAATCTAAATAAATTTCAGATGGTATTATTTCATTCATACATAATTTGATTTAATTTCTGTGTTTGATAATAAATTAAAGGTCTTGATTATAAAAAAGTAGACTGTTATTTGATATTTATACTAAGATTTAGTAACTAGAAAAGCTAAATTTGAAATAAAAGAAATTGAATTATCTATTTAATAGTGAATTTATAGAAATTGAGTTTCTTTTGAAAATTGTCTTTTATAAAATTAAAAATAATTAGATTAATTCTGTGTTAAGCTTACATTTAATTAAAATATTAGTTCAAAATAATTAAGAAATTGAATTGAATAGAGTTTAATTAAATTAATGTAATATAAAATATATCAAGAATTTTTATTCAAATATGTAATAAAATATATAATCTAAATTTTTTAAATTTACTTCTTTGTAAAAAAATAATCCTCATTTTATCAATACTTATTAAAAAAACAAGTTATCGAAGAATGTGTTGGAAATAAGTGTTATATTTTGGTACCATACAGTACTAATTAAATTTGACAATTATTTACTTTTATTCTCAAAATTAATTATCTGTTTAAATCTGAAAATAAAGAAAAATGTAAATACCAAGGCGCCAATTATTTAAATTATAATTTTATAATAAAATGAGTAACAAAGTAAATGTTGTTAATACAAAATTATGTTTATTTGAATTTAATTATTTCAACATGAAAGCTCTTAATGATATTTTAATTTTATATAAAAACTAAATTTTAAACATTTTATTTTTCTAAAAGGTAAACTTATTACTTTTATATGCTACAAAATGAATTACATTACAATAAAAACTAAATTTTTTAAGATTATCAACATGAGCTTCTAAATAAATATTAATTATATTTTATTATTTTTCTATATAAACTTACTTTTTATATTAATTAAAGCAAATGCAATATTATTAATTATCAAAATAAAAGTGACAATCAAGAAATGTATGATTTAATACCTAATTTTATTTTTGTTTCAATTAATATAATTTTATTCTTAATTGATTAATAAATTTAGACAAAAATGTATTCTTAAAAATTATTATTTGAATATAAATTTGAAATAATTATTTTGAAATAAATTTTAAGTAAAAGCAATTTAAATCATTTTGTTATGTCGTCTTAATTATTAGGTTAATTATTTTATTTAATTTATTTTTTCTTTAATTATTACATAACTACAAGTTTCTTGTAACTTAAGTAGCTTTTAGCTATTTGTTTCTCTTATTTTTCCTTGTAATATTAAGCTAAAAGATTCTACTGTTTGCTATAAATTCTTTGTTTTATTAATTTCCAAAGCTCTTATGAACTTTTTTAATTTCTTTAATTTAATTTCTTTATTTTTAAATAGCTTAAAAATATTTTAAAATAATTTTAAGATAGACAATATGCCAATAAAATTAATATTGAAATATTTATAAAGAAAATGGTAGCTAAAGACTCATTTTTGTAGCTTTTCTAATTTAAATAGCTCATTAAACCAAAACTCACAGATAAACCAAAGCTAATATGTACTTCTATATAATTTAATTCCTTTCTTTTGTAAGGTAAAACTGATAAAATTATTAAAAATAAATAATTATATAAATATTTTTACAAAATCAAAAAATTTACAATATAGTATTGATGTGGCATAAATAAAGCAGATCGAGCAGCAAATCGTATCTCTTAAAATGTATTACTAAAAATAAATACCTTCAACTAAAAATAATAATAATTTATAAAGAGAAGAAGCAATTTCCCACCAGTAATAATAGTAATCTTGATACATAAATCGAAGGTAGTGAGGAGCTCTTTCATTTTCAAGAAAATCCTTTTTTGTCTTCATAAAATATTGTAAAGCAAATAAGAATAGAACTTAAAAGCTTAGTAATGAGATTGATACAATAAATCCAACTTATTTAATGTTCAATGTTACGCTTGGAAAATCTTTTATATAATTTTGACCCTAAACGGTTAGATAACTTAAGACTCCTATGAATAATTTGGCTAAATAAGGGATATTGTGAATTTAGACAAAAAAGAGGGATGCAATTCTTGTTATTTTATCAGTTTTTAAGTAAAATTATGATATTATAAACATAAATAGAAAGATAAATAAAAAAATTATTAATGATATAAATATCCTTGCATGACAAAAAGGTATCTGTTAAGTATCTAATAGAAGAATAAGCTTACAATCTAATAGCTTTAGCATATTATTAGGGGCATTGAATAACTCAAATATAAATTACTATAAGAATATTGGTAGTACATTGATAAATGGATTAATTAAACTTAGTAAGACTAAATAGTTTATTAAGATTTTAATCAAGTTGAATTATTTGGTATCCTAAAAGATATTAACTTTTAAAAGGTAGAAAACTTTTTTCAATTTTTACACTTGAATTTATTTATTTATTATGTTTATTATAAATCCATAAAATAATAGATTTATGAAAAATATTATTAAACTTGGAAAATTTTTGAATCCATCACACCTAATTTTTTAAATTAAATAAATATTTGTATTTAAGATATTGTATTTTCTATTTAATATAATAATTAAAGATAAAAAAATAATATTTTCATTTTATATTTTTCAGAAAATTGATGATAAAATTAAAATGAATGATGATTGATATTATTTAAAATGGAAATCACAATATATTATTAATCGTTAATACGTTTAGCATGTATAAGGAGTTATTTATTAGTATCTGTTTTCCCAGTATATTCCTTCTATGTCACAATCCATGCAAAATACTCCAATATTTCCTTATTTTATAATTATATTAGTAATATATTAGTTTAATAGTAATTTTTTTTACCTTCACTACAATATCTATTTGTACTGCCCTATAATTTTTGAGATACTATTTTATCAATATCTCCAACACAATTTTATGATAAATAGCATTCTTAATATTCATATGTTGTTAAAGAATATCTCCAATATCCTCTTGGTAAATACATTATTGAGTTCTAACAAACAAAAGGACATTTGATACAATTTTATCCATCAACTAAATTAAATGTACCAGCGGGGCAATTATAGCACATATCCTTTTTGCTATTATCTTAGACAAGAGTTGTACCCTTAGGACATAATTTTCTGAACTAAAAATGTATTTCAAAATAAATATTCTAAGAAATATTAAGAAAATTTCCCTATAAGTCATAATTAGGGATGTAGTTAAAATCAGAAGTAAGTCTAATTTTTAGCTATGACCCCAACTTTCCATAGATGGATAAATTAGATAAATTAAATAAGCCATTATTTTATTTTATCTATGAAGGAAAAATTGAAAAATCTTCCTAGTCTGTTTCTAATTTAAGAATTATGTCATTTTTTAATTATGAAATTGGGTAATTTTCAGCATTTATAAGTTAAATTAACAAATCATCCTTTATTTTCATAATTTAATAAATTAATATATTGATTTGAAAATTATAATATATTTAAAATTTACTTTTTTTAAATAAAAAAAATAATAAATATTTATAATTATTTACTTGAATTATTCCGCTTAGAAAATTATAAATTACAATTTTAGAATTATATTTTTGACCATTTAAAATTCCAATAAATCCTACAGCAGATTATTCTAACTAGTTTCCATATAATTTTGCAAAATTATTTAACAATGTATTTTAGAATATCCTGCTAATAGGGAGGTTTTGCATTTAAAATAAAACACTACCAATAAGAGCTTAGTTATTCATAAATGACGAAAATGTTAATTAAATATTTTAAAATTTAGAATCAAGTTTATTATCAGAAGCTATAGCACCTCCATACATTTATGCTTTATTACCAGTAAATTATAAATTAGATAAATATATTAGAGTGCTCTCTATAAAAATAGATCCTCCACTTTATAAAGCTAAGTTGCCAATAAAAGAGCAGTTTAATATTGTTTGATTTGCTTAGCTAAATTATACTTAGTAGTCATTAAAATTTGTACATTCTAAAATTCTATTAGATTTTGATAAAGCTGGCATATGTAAATATAAAGAGCCTCCATTAAATGCAGTATTTTCTTAAAAAATACTTTAATCTATAAAAAGATGATTTGAATCAATAAATATATTCCCTTATTCACATAAAGCGCAATAGTTTTTTTAGAATATTAGCTTTTTAATTATAGCTGAGTTTGAATTGATTGATATTAAGCTTTTTATTTAATTATTTTGAGGATAAATAGGAAGATTAGTTAATTTATTGTTATTAAAATTATCCCATTAAATCAAAACTTTCTTAGAGTTAGAGATACTAATTAAGTTGCTATAAACTTACAATTAATTGTATTAATTTTAATCAAGAGTTAGTAAAGTGATAGATTAGAAATTCATTATTGATTGAAATGTAAGCTGAGCTAAATTTAAATTTTGAAATTATTGATTTGACTAACTTGATTAAAATATGCACTAAATAATATCAACACTATAAAAGTTTTAAAAGGTAAACAATGAGTTAGCATTACTTTGTATCATTTATGAAGAGAAATAAGGTTATAAATTTCCAGAGAGTACTTTAAAGTTGTCTGTAATTGAAACAACATTTACATACATTGTTATTTGACTAGTGGCTTTTGACTAAAAAGAATAAATATTACTTCCACCTAGAGATAAATTATCTGTAAAGTGATTATATTAACTGACAAAAAAAAATTTAAGCAGCGAATTGGAAATATAAATAGATCCTCCTTAGTATAAAGATAGATTATTTTTAAAGGTTGTATTTAAGATGAATAGTTCACCAGTAGTTTAGCTTAATGAAATATCAAAATAGATAGCTCCTCCATAGCATTCTTATTTATTCTTTAAACTAAAGCTCCAATTATCAATAAAATTAGATAATTATATATATACTTTAGTCATCAATATACTTTAAAAATAAATAGCACCTCCTTAATAAGCTAAACCACCTGAAAATGTGGTATTAAATATTTATAGCTATGGTGAAATAAGGTTTAGTATTCCACCTTTTAAAGTAGAATCTTAAAATGCAAATTTAGAATTTTAGTTTTCTTATAAAACAAAAGAAGAGTTGACTAAATTAATTTAGTTGCATCTAATTTACAAAATATTATGTGAGGGATGAACATAATAAGTTTAAATAAAGCTATTCTCTACTTATAATAAGCCTATTTCCATTTAGATTAATAAGACAGTAGATAAAAATTATTCAGTTTATAAGTATTCCTATTCGTTTTAAAAAATATAGATTTAAATGAAAAATTTAAAATATTAGTTTTGTTATTAATTTAAAATCAAATAAAATAAATGTACCTCTAATTTACTAAATTTTCTATAGACATTAATTCCTTAAAAGTTACTAATAAGAACAATTCCATCAATTTAAGATTTAATTTCTATAATATTTTATATCGGAACTTCAAAACTGATAGGTGGAATTCTTTTCAACTCGATCTCATAAAAAGTGAAATTAACTAATTTGATTTAGTATAAGGACCTGTCATTATTTTAAATTTGATTCATTATTTAATGTATGATTATCAATTATTAGTATGTAATTAGTTATCTTATCATCACATTTTGAATTACGCAAGTTAAATTTACCCTTTAAAGATCTAATATATTATATGCCGAAGACTAAGAAATTTATTACCCAACATTTAGAATATTTATATTAACATTTTAAACACTTAGAATAGTTAAGAATTTTATAGCGATTTCGTCTTCAATTATTAATTTATTTATTGTTACGTTTGTTACTGAATTAAATTAAAAGAATTTACTATTTTGTAATGTTAAATTTTGTATATTATAAGTATTATTTTTTATTTAGAAATCAGTGATGTTTAAAATTGCATTTTAACTTAAACTTAAATAAAAAATAAAAGCATGATTTGTATTCACTACATTAGACTAGAACTTAAACGAAGTGAAATTATATTGAATAATATTAGAATTTTATTAAACTGAGGATAGCTAGAATATTAGTGTATTTAAAAAAATATTATTCACAAATTGGAATTGTGAAATTTATATTTAGTCTAAATAAAATAAGCTTGGTAGCTAGTTTTATGAGCTAAAATCTGAAATTATACTATTATCTGACATTACTACTTAAGTAAATACTATTTTGTTAAAATGTTAAGAGTACATAATAATGGAGTTATAAAAGCTGCTTTTGTAGATGCTAATATTAGTTAAATTTAAAGCTGAAGATTATTATAAGACTTGAAGTGAGGCTTGAACTAAAGTTGACTGTTATTAGAATATACTTTAGCTGATAGTAAAATTATACATATTTAAAATTCCAAAAAACTAAAAGGAGAAGAATTAACTAGAAATAAAAGTGCAATTCTAGAAAATAATATTTGTTATTTAGTAAGTTTATGGGGTAGCTATCTATTAAAATTTTAAATCAATTAAATTATTATTCTTGGTAGTAATGTTAGTGAAAGAAACATTATCAATTATTAGAGTTCCATTGAAGAATTAAAAACTTAACAAAAGTAAGTTAGGAGATAAGGTTTTGGAGCTAAATGTTACATTTTGTAACTAAATTGAATATATTTCTGTATTTTAAGATAAGAAACCAAAATTTCCATTTGAGTGTTTTGATACATAATTAATGTTTTATATTTAAATTTAGCTAAATCCATATATTTATGCTACAGCTATTTACTAAACTGTAAAATAAGTTTGGTTATCTTAATTTTAGTCAGCCTTAATCGTCAGTGTCATAAATTCCAAAGAATTGATTGTACTCTTCAAGCTATTTTAAAGATTTAGAGCAAAATTCTCAATGCAAATACCACTTTAGTCAATATATTAAATAGCAAGTTCTAACTTTCTCAATTACAGCTCATTATAAAACACATAAGCTCTATTTAAATCTTCTTCATTAAGTATTAATCTGTCTATGTTTACTTAAGAAATTTTAAACAAATTATAAGGGTCTGATAATGTGCCTGATCCTAACTTCTATTCATATGTGCCACAAAATACATAAACATGAGATTTTTTTGTAAAGTAACATCCATTATCACTTTTTAAGCAAAGCTAGCATTTCATTTTTTTTTTATCATATCTTATTTCATACCTTTCAAGTTCCTAATATTAGCTTATTATCTTTTATTTACATGAGTAACACTTTGTATCATATAAATCAAAGGCTCCATTCATAAAATATTAGCTCTTATCTTCACATGTTTCACATCTAAAATTTATTTTTTTAATATTTATTAAATAATTTTTAAGGCCAA